>NC_054741.1:81834468-82143356 GCF_018143015.1 Lytechinus variegatus
AAATTGTAGTTCAAAATGTATGGAGCTGAATTGATGAAAGAAAAACAAAAGGAAAGAGAAAAACTGAAAGATAAGAAAAATATGGAAGAGAGAATAGGAGAAAAAGCCTGTCACATCGTTACATGGGAGCCTTGCGGGTGAGTTGCTGGCATTCACCAAAAACTTACCCGCCAGTTTTGAGCATGTTCAAATCTTTTCTACATGCGTGACATGCATGCGCTTCTGTGGGTAAATACGTGCGAGATACTGTCAATGTGTGCAACCTGCAAGTAGTAAAAATAGTCACATGCCAGGCTTACACAAAACAATGTGACAGGGTGCAACCTAGAATGTTGATTAAGAAATTGATCCATATTTCATGACACAAACTTTCCCTATATGAACTTGATGCTGGGTCGTTGACTGAAACAGCTGATTACAATTATAACACATAGTTCTTGTATAGTGCACATACGCTTCTAAAGGACTTTGATACCGCCAAGGCTTTAGCTAGGTGGTGTTTTACACCACATCAGCATTTATAGAAATATGATTCGTCTTAGGTACCCATTTATCTCACCTGGGTTGAGTGAAGCACAATGTAGATACATTTATTTGCTGAAGGAAGTTATGCCATGATTGGGATTTGAATCCATGAAACTTTGTTTCAACGTCCAGAGACTAAAGAAGATGTACCACTTACTATCTACTATCCCTTCCATTAGCAGATCTAACTTTGGAGGGGCCCACCATTGTGCAAGGTTAAACGATGGATATTTCCAATGTCCATTGTATTACAGTTAGACCCTGAAGAAATTTCAGGGGCATTTTCTTTTACAAGTTTGAAAGAGATTGGGAGCATTTCAGGGGGGGGATTTACCTAGAGCCCCTATGGAATGAGACAGCTAGGTCTATTTACTGCATGTCCCAAAAAAGACTTGTTCAGACATGGCCTGACAAACTTTGTGTACAAATATGAGGTGTCAAGAAGAGACTTATTTTCAAACCTGGTGACATTTCATAAAGCTGTGTTTAATTCACAATAGCTTAAACATATTCTGCTTAAAAAGATTTTTTATATACATGTATATATAAAATGCATTGAAACCTGTCCATAAATACAATCTCAGACAGACAAAAAAGTGATTTTTATAAACAAACAAGAGGTTTTTCTTTACAGGTCCCTCCAACGCATCAGGAAATACTATTAACGAGAAGTCAACCTGGTCATCATTATAGACAATCCGTCCTTCTTTAAAGGTGGTCACTACAGCAGGTTTGACTTTTAAATAGACTTTGCATTCAATTCCTTGTTAACAAAAAAATTATCTTCCAATACCACACCTAAAAACATGTTTCAGTCATTTGTAAAAAAAATTATTGCTCTCTTTCTTCTCCTATCATAATTTCATATATATCATTCAATCAATCTGTTTCAATAGTATTTATTATGTGATAGAGTAAAAAAAAACAAAAAAATTGTACCATTTCATATGACATATTCATAAGAATGATCAGAATAACTTATTCACAATTACAACAAATACAAAGACACATACAAAGTTCTTGTAAACAGTATTCCCTGGAATTGCAAAATCCTTAATCCCAGTTAAAAAGCAATTTGTTATCATATTCCTCACCCTCAACAAAAATACAATAAAAAAATGAACTCTTTTACTATACCCAAATCTCTATTTAATAACAAACCAAACTGTAAATGAATCCAAACACAATCTTAAACATGACCAATAATTGACATAATGGCTCTAAAAATGTAACCGTTCTGACAATCTTTAGAATATGCAGTTCTGTTTGGCGTCATATATATATATATATACAAATTTGTGTGAAGCTATACATGTACACCAGCTTTGGCAACTCTTATATTTTAAATATTGTGTAAAGAAATGGATGAAGAGAACAATGGTAGGCGTAGCTTAAATCAAGGTTCCCCAGAGCTATCTATCCTTTTGGAAAAATTGGCGATGCCGAAAAAATGTCTCTACCGGGAATCAAACCCGAGCCCCCAGCTTTGAACACCAGTGCCTTAACCACTAGACCACAGAGACAGGTTAGTGGTTCGGGCGACCCTGATCCAATTGACCGTCAGATAGACAGATTTTCGACACCATACCAATTATAATTTCCTTTGTCGGGTGAAGTTGGGTGAAGTTTCGGCATCACCAATTTTTCTTAAAGGATAGATAGCTCTGGGGAACCTTGATTCAAGCTACGCCTACCATTGTTCTCTTCATCCATTTCTTTACACAATATATATATATCAAGTCAGGCATGTAGACAGGGAGTTCTTATCATTTTGGCGTTTTTTGCTTGTTTGATTATTGGGGAAACTCTTCATATCTTCTACATGTAAAAACATATGTTTAAAGAAAAAGCACCCCCTCCTAGCCATTTGGTAAATCATGGATATGTGGCTTTATTCAGTGAGGGATGACTGTGCTGTGGGTGTGGTGTATCAAGCTGTGGGTGTGGTAGTGTTTGCAAGGCAACCAGCAGTGTTATCAGCCCATGTTGGGTAGTTGAAGACATCAAAGACCAGTATACCCATGGAGTTGATTAGAAGGTTGACTACAATGATACCAATCACATTCATCAAGGAACCAGCTCTCATCTGAGGAATCATAATAATGCGTCATTGAAAGGGTTTATATTCCAGTCAAGTAATTGTAATCTGAATTATTACATGGAAATGTTAGATTTCAAACAAAGCAGTTTCATTCTACAACAGGATAACCATTAATTCAATTGAATTTCTAGCATAATTGTATATTAGTTTCATTTCATACTATTCGAGCATAAGATCATGAAATAAACTTTAAAATCTGTGAATTGGCAGAAAAAAATCAATTAAACTGGCAATGCTTTCAACAAGGGTTGTAATTATAAAAGTAAGAATAAATTGTCAGAATCCTTAACATGACAACAACCATTAGGTTGATTTATCTGTATTCATGAAAATTAATCTTCAAGACATGACTTTAAATGGAAAACAATAACATATAAACATTGTTTGAAGAATAATATCCTTTCCTGATCAAAATAAAAAAGTACCAACGATATGTACACCCTGCACTCTGTACTCACACTACAATAACAATGCAATCAAACCCTCTTATGTGTTAATATCATGATAACAACTTGAAGAGTCTGTTAGTGTTATATTCATTGACTATTCTAATGTCTGGAGTGAGTGCTTTGTTATCAGTAAAACAATACTCATTTTTACGTTTACTAAATCATAGTCACTCACAATAGGATGCTTTGAACTTCAGTGCAATGTTCATGAAAATTAGAATATATGAAATCTGTGAATCAATACTGTATCAATCATGCAATTAAGTCAATGTTGTTTGATACTTGAAAAGTGGTGACACATATATGCCCAAAAGGTGGAAGAGTTTGTACCTTTTATATGTAATAATTTCAAATTCATTTTGTAAATGCATGAATCAGTTAATATGAAGGACATGATAATATATCAAAAGGAAATAAAGTAAGACATTGATACAAAAATTGAATGCATCTTTCAATGGAGAATGCGCTGGTTTGTAGTGTTTGGGTGTGTATAGGATTTCCATATCTTTCTTCTTAGGAATATTTCTCTATTATAGGGGCAAACTTTCCCTTCAAACTACTAGCCTCCTATCCTGTTAATACTAATGCCCTATTTCTGTATTGTTTGTGAACAATGTTGTGCCCCTTCAATGCTTTGTCTCCTCCAGGTCACGGTCCGCCACTGATTGAAATATATGTAAATGTCCAATGTACTTTATAGATGAGGATAAAACAAACCAATTCTACTCTTCAGTCAGATCTAGGTACATGCTTTAAAGTATTCTTTGTATAAAATTGCCATTAATTGGTCAATTAACCTTCAAATGTTAGGAGTATTAAAGTCTCACAATTCCAAAGTCTATGTTGGTCCCTAATGTGTTTAAATAGAGATGTGAAAATGCATTATTAGAGCATATTACAAAACTTACCATATCTGGAACAGCGAGGGAGCCATAGGAGAAAGCAATGGCATTAGGAGGTGTGGCTACAGGTAACATGAATGCATAGGAACATGAGATAGTGGCTGGTAACATGATGTATAGAGGGTTGATGCAGATACTCTCAGCCTGAAAACATACAATATACGGGAGAAAATGAATTTATGAAATACAGCTCTACAGATAATTCGCTTGACAAACCAATATGATCCCGTGGGGGGGGGGGGGGCATTGCAATAAATACAGAAGCAAGTACTTAAAAGGCATTTTATTAATTTTTGAGTTATGTTTAATCAAAACTCCTTCTGGGACATGGACTTGGTCACTTCGATCTATTTTCCTCTTTTGAGCAGTCACTTGACAATGCTGTTGAACTTTAAGAGCTTGATTTTCAAATATTTTGTGCTTGTTAGAGACATTGAGAGCAAGAACGTCCTGCTGTTCGGTTTTGTTAAAGTCACTGTATTTCTTTGTATCAGGGATGACATCTTCCCCTACAATTTTAAAAGAAAAAGGGAAAATTATTTGTAATCGAAATGGGCAATTCTTTTTTATAAAAAGTGGAGCACCTCTGGCAGTCTTGCCTGCATTACGCGATTCAACATAGCCGCAGTATTAACTTTGAAAATGACTATAGGATAAATATTCACAAAAAAGATCATTCATATGATCATAAAATACTATGCTCATTGACACTTAATGACATTTGACCTTGATCGTCTGACCAAAGACTTGTGCAATGCGATCAGTGATACTTGATTACCCTTATGTCCACATATCATGAACTGGATCCATAAACCTTCAAAGTTACAATGGCAATTCAACAAATACCCCAATATGCTAAAGTTAATTGACCTAAAACTCACGGAGGATGTTCACTGATGCTTGATTACTCTCATGTCCAAGTTTCATGAACTTATGACATTTCAAAAGCTTAACCTTGGTTAAGACTTCATTTTGATTCACCAACATAACCTAAGTTGTTAACCCTAAATGACCTTTGACCTTGTTCATGTGACATGAAACTCACTAAGGATTTTTAGTGATACATGATATATTTTATGTCTGCATTTCATAAACCAGATCCAAACACTTTCAAAGTTATGATGGAAATCAACAAACTCCCCCAATATGGCCAAAGTTTATTGACCCTAAATGGCCTTTGACAGTGGTCATGTGACCTCATGTTCCAGCAGAATATACAGTAAAACTTGATTACCGCTATGTACCAGTTTCATGAATAAGGCCTATATACTTTCTAAGTTATGATGACACTTCAAAAACTTAACCTTAGGTTAATATTAAACATTGACGCCACCGCCGTCGGAAAAGTGGCACCTATACATGTAGTGTCGCTCAGCTATGCAGGTGAGACTAAAAACATGTTTTCATGTATAAAAATATGTCAAAAATGTTGAATTTATAATTTTTTGTGTAGAGCAAAATATATATTTGATCTCTCCTAGAATGGAACTACTGTTAGTAGCTCCATCCTCCTAGTCTCTGGATATACAAAGTTCTAACATAAATTATAAACCACATTCAAATAATAATGGTTATACAGGTGGATCCCTATGATGTGATTTTGTTGTATTCTTTGCAAATAAGTTAATTTTCAAATAACAAAGATAACAATAACAACTCTGTAAATAAAAATGAATACTTCAACTACTTTTACTATAATGAATACAAAAACTACAATTATTTAGAGATCTTTTGAATAATTTGAACTTTTTCATCAAACAAAAATGAAGGACATCGATGAACTCACCAAAGCAGCAAGAATAGGCAGGAAGATTGTTGCAGTTGCAACGTTGCTAGTGAACTCTGTGAAGAAGCAGATGATGACAGTAATGATAATGACAAAGACCCAAGATGGCAAGAAATCTAACACCTTGAATTGGTCTGCCAACCATTGAGAGAGACCAGATGCCTGTAAGAGATAAAAAAAGACAATTTTTAAGAGCTAGTTTTACACTGCAGTTTAAAATGGATTCAAATACAATCTTTATAACCAAGTTCAGTGTAGTGAACTGGCATAATCTTTATGGCAATATTTGGAGCCATTAGAATATGTACCCAGTAACAGGTATAGTCTGTCTCTTGGAGAAGGATTTCACCCATCACCTCTTATGGTAAATACATCATCTCCTTTCCCATTACCAAACAAACAGGCATGGGACTTTGTGAAGAGTGGCAACATGGTTGCCTGAACCCTAACACAAAGGCTACATTAAAGGCTACATTGTAGTTATTTCCTGTTCTTTTCAAAGAGCATGGTGTCAGGAAACAATATTTGACAGTCCCTGGAAGCTCAAGACAGCAAACTGTACAGGGGCAAGGGAGCGGTTTTCAAAGTGGAGGGGGGGGGCTGACCATGCAAAAAATCACAATCGTATGGTCATCTTTACATTTTTGTACATGGTTTTGGAAGAAAGTGGGGGTTGAAGACCCTCCAAACCCCCCCCCCCCCGCTTCCACTGTTGTATAGAACAGAAGTGTTGTTGAGATGCAAACGGTTGACATGAAAGCCTAACCTCGGTGCCATCAGCGAGAGCAAAGCCTCCTCCAAGCAGAAGGATCACATTCCATGGCAACATCCTCTGAGTTGTCTTCCAGTCTAAGAGAGCGCTACGAGACTTGGGTTTCTCATCTACATTCACAAAACAGTAAAGATAATTAAAAATGTGCAACATTAAAGAGGGCATAGCAAGACACATGCTTCATATCTAGATTAACATCAGAATTACTATAAGTACTACACAGTACAATGAATGTATCTCCAGGCAATGCCATACTTATTGTCAAGATGCAGAGAAGGATAAAGATAGACCCCCCACCCCTTCCTCAAGGAAAGGATGACAACAAGAATAATAATTGCTTGGATTACTGTCCACATAAGAAGTCACTAACACAATGAAGTTGAGTTGGTCACTAGCATGTACCATTTACGACCTTTGATATATGACCTAGGAATGCAATCAGATTACTTTCACTTTCATATCTAAATCTGATACAAGTGAAGAAAAATCATGTGAATTCTTTATGAATAAAAGCTTATAATCATATGACAAGTTGGCTCTAGGCCAATCATTTTGCCAAATTTCAGTAGCTCATAACAGCAGTTATTCTCTTCACAATATTAAATCTTCAGTGAACTCACAAAGCTGCTCGTAAGTAATGCGGGACTTATAACATATCTGGATCATATTCTTTGTAAATAAGATTCCATATCTTTTTTATTCCCATCAGTTATTACTGTTAAATGGTAACAGAACATCATTATTTGCTATAACTTCAAATCTGATTATATACAAAATTCAGCCACTTTGTTGAAACTCATGGCCATATAACATACTGCACAAGCCCAAGAACATTTCACCAGTTGTGCATAATGTTCAAACAACACCCCCCCCCCTTCAAAGATGGATCATGGATATAGGTAAAGAAGTGATTTACATACCATCTTCTTGTCTAAAAATCTTGAAGATTCTTAAGAACCAAGGAGGATAGGCCGGAAAGATGAAGAGTAAAATTGCAATGATGATAGCTGCTGTGGCATCAGAGATATATCTATCAAAGAAAAACAGTCTTGATCTCCATTAAGAGTATAAAGGTTACAGTATATCAAGACATGGATGTGTATAATAAAATTATTTTTTTGTTATATATGCATCACCTTATAAAATTACTAAAACAACATGACATACCTCAAATTTGCCATGATGTTAAAGTGGGAAAGAATTTCCTATAACCTTTTGACAAATAATATGTTCATTCAAGGCTGTGCTAAAAAAACAAAGGTCATGTTTCAACTTAAGCTGATATACCTACAAATTTAAATGACTGAAAATCAAAGTAAGCACTAAGTTCATGTTCCAATTGAGTTCAAAATTGTTAAAAAGTCATATGAAACTTAAGAATATATTTTTATGAGACAGCCACCAGATGAATAATAAGCAACCTATTCAACAGTAAGACATTAACCTAATTTTTTTATATCCAGAATTCAAATGGACGAGGAACATGAAAGAAATTACAGATACAATTTTTATGCTTGTCAAGCAGAATTGATCTCCAAGATGGACACAGATTAACAGAGACTGTATGCATATGTGTTTATTGCTTTACTCTGGTTATATCTGCACCTTATCAAAATGTAATTATTCCTGAAATATATTGTATTTTAACAGATTTTATAAATGGAACAAGGCCAGGGTAGTGTGTCATAATATGCCAGTTAGGCTTAACTTTATGTGCAACCTTCAAGCATGACTGGAATATAATATTCTTTGATGCACAACTATATGTATCATTTCGCACAAGAAAAGGTCGCCAGTAATGCAAAAGGGATTATGTAACCTTATGAATGATTTAATGAAATAGCAATCAGAACAGCCTTGTATGTGATGTTTAAAGAAAGCCTAAAAAAGATTGAAATAGGAATTTATCAGAGACTCGATCAAACCTGAACACTCGTATCTCAGTTTGAATATTTGAGCAAGATTACTGAAGGTAAATACGGGAACAAACAGGAACAGTGTATAAATTGGGACCTTATTTCATTACAAATGGTACGTTTGAAAAGAGAGCTGAGAAAGATAATCACCCTGGAACTGGGAAGAGGCCAGACCAGCCAGCGAAACCAGGGATAAATGTTGGGTTTCTAAACAACCACAGCATGGCCAAAACAATGAAGTGGCAGAGCACTGCTATTTGACCCCATCTAGAATATAAATTAAAGGAAACAGAAATTATTCAATATTAGCTTTATCAAAATCACAATAAAAATAACCTAATAAAATGTATCTTCATCATCATACTCGTCACAAATCCACTAACGCAATGCTGACTAAAAAGATTGCATTAAACTTTAGACTTTCTCCAAAATCAGTATGGATGAAAAATATAATTCAGAATTGGTTTTATGATGTCAGCATCAATTGTGACAAATAAGCATCCTGTATTCTTGCAAAATGATAAGTTATATTATGTATCTGAATCAAGTGATGTAGGTAGTGCAGATATGACAAAGTTGACAGGTGGTAGCAATTTACTCACGTCCATGGTCCAAGTTTTTTATATTCTTGTTTAATAACCTGTCTAGCAGCCTTCTCTTCCTCCTTAGTATTTTCTTCAGTGGAACCAGCATTAGGTCTGAAAGAATGGTATGGTTACAGGCAAATATATCAAATCATATATGACAATTAATACAGACCTGCCAACATCTGGGAATGAAAAATTGTACTGTATTTTCCCCAAAAAAGTGTATTTCATGATAAAATGTGTGGCGCACTTGCTCATCCCGGCGCTCAAGTTTTTTATTGTTAAAGAAAAAACGTACCGCCGTATTTTGGTTGCAAAAACGTACTAAACACGCCCAAAACGTACTAGTTGGCAGGTCTGTTAATAGCATCATCATCATTCTCCCTATCTTATCACAATAATTTTATGACACTTTTTAAGGGGAACCTGTTGCTGGAAAAAAAATCTTCATTTAAAATACAATTCCCTTGCTCATCCCCATCTATTTCTCTGCATTATGTACTATGACATGCATCGTAGAATCAATCCTTACCTGAATCCAATGAAGATGACTTGGAGCCATAGCCAGCAGAACACAAGATTGATTACGGTCCCAGGAATAGAAAACAACAACCAACTGGCAAATGTTACACCTGCTTCATCCCCATACAACCTTAAAAAAATAAGAATAGATAATTATTATGAAATTTCACTCCACTTGGAGTAATAGATGTTTGAAAAAAGTGGAAGAGAAGAAGGGGGATAGAGTGATGAAGAAAGAACTGTAAAAAGAGACCAAAGAAGAAATGAATCATTTGACCCCATTCAAATAGAGAGCATCTACACAATCACATTAACAGATTTAAAAGGAAATACTACTTTCAGAAAGTCATGTGAGGATATTGTGACACTGAAGATAAGAAGGAACAATGGTGCCAACAATGAAACAAGTAAAATTCCCTTTTTCCAGTATATCTTCTTCTAACATATTTGACAGCAAACACTACAATAGAACTTGAGTTGTTATGGAACTACCATCTAAGTTATTTTGCCACATTTTCTTTTACCACGTTTACTTAGCAAATATTGACAAGGCAGAAGTAGAGGGGGTGTCAAAATGGTTAGTTCTTCTGACCTTTGAATTTTCTTCATTCTAAGCGTCATTTGAAACTACTTTGAAAGATAATGCTGATAACGTCTTTGGCTTGCATCAATAAAGGTGTACTATCAAGATATTGAAAAATTCACTATTTGTAGTCAAATTTGAAAACCGTCCGCACTTGTGTGCTCCTCATGCACTCCAAAGTAATTGTTTGACAGTGCTGCTAAACTGAATATCAGGACCGAAACGATCATAAATAGATTAATAAACGTATTAAAGGGATCTGCATCACACATTGGCTAAATTGATTGTGGAAACTTGTAAATCAAGTTAATAAACAATTGTAATATGGGCCAATATCTGTATTTCACAAAATTATGTGATGGGGGGGTAGCTTATCTTGCTGTCTATAAGTTTGTAATATGTTCTCTACTAAGCCACATTGTAAAATAAAGTTAAAAGAAAGAAATGTAGACATCATATGTCAAGAATATTTAGCCATGCACGCACACAGTATCGGACCTTTAATTTTTATATTTTCAGGGTAAGGCCATATTTATATATTACAGCACAAATAGAAAAATTACAAAATGGTATGTGCTACTGAGAGGAAGATTGAGGCCAGCCAAAGAGGCATTTAAGGTAATTAATGGCGTAACTTGTAAGGCTGTTATTACTTAATTGCTCATTTTGATATTTACTCAATAGATATAAACATGAACTTTAATATGTCAATTCAATACATTTCAAGTCTTTTTTTGAAACCATGGCTCAGTGTGAATATTTACTTAACAAAAGATAGAAACATGAATGTTAATATGTCAATTCAATTCACATCACTTTATTTATTGTAACTGTTATCAGTGTGCAGTTCATTTAGAGTAAATCTTTATAGCTAAAGCCCAAAAAACTTTCACAAAATACATATGGGAGAGGGATGGATAACAAAAACATGCTGTTATCAATACACCACCTACCCTTCTCATAACAGGAACAAATTTTTAAGCCCCTGGAAAAACTCTTAACAACCATTCAAGTCTTCCAGGGCTGACTACCCTTAATTATAATTACTTATAATTGCAACGAAGAGGGGACAGACTTAGGGTACCCCCCATACAAGTTGATTATAACCCTCCGATTCCACATGATGTTTCCTGTATTCAAACATAAAGGTGGTCACTATAAACAGGTGGATGCTATAAAGATGTGGTCACTAATGCAGGTTTGCGATACAAGGTTTGTACCCCAGCAGCGATACACAAATATGAACAAAATACTCTTTCTTCTTCACTTAACCTAGACTGATTCTTTTTCCAAATAATGCCCTAAAATCTTGTGTTATCATGTTTGAAATAAAGAATGTAGATAGGCCCCTGGTGTTTACTTACTCATCTACGACGCCTCCCAGGACCACATTAGGTCCTGTTCCTGTCAAGGTAGCTGTGCCTCCTATGTTAGCTGCATACGCTACGCACAGCAACAACCCCTTACACAGTTTCCTGTCTGCATCAGGCATAGCATCATAGTCAATTTCATCATTGGATTCATTATCTTTGGTTTCAGCCTCTTTATCTACATCTGTTGATTGCACATCACTATAGTAAGGAAGCAATTTATGAAATGGTACAGATGGCTAATCATTTTCTTTACTTGGGCATACTAATTATATTTATATGAACCACTGCAGTATTTTTAACGTGCAACAAGTTTTGGGATGGTCAAACATTTTTTCTTTTACATTTCATGCTATGAAAATGTGCGAACACTCACATGACACAATGCTAGAACCTTATGAAAAGTACAACAAAAAAGTTGATAAATCTAGAAGTATTCCAACAAAAACCATTTATTAGAATACAATATTGAAAAAGTGTATCAGTTAGCATCAGTGTTATGGTTTCATAAGAAATAAGAACAGGAAAATATTAGGTGAAAATATGCAAATGGAACTCTCTAATTTGAGAATTAAAGACTGCTGTAATATCTCCTTTACCAACTAAACATGTTCAATTACATACAAATCTAAAAAGTGAACAGTCCCAAATACATCTGATAAAAAGTCGGATCATATTTTTACCCATAACAAGAAAGAGACAAATCTCTCTTACCCTTCAATAAGCTCTTTTTCATTATATTTTTCTTCACTCATATCCATAGCAGAGTTGATATGCCCGTTGAATGCAGTCTCCCCGACCTGCATTCCTTTTTCATTGCTAAGGTCATCAGGATTCATTGCAGCGGCTTCAGCTTCCCTCTTTCTCTTGATCTGTTAGAAATAAAAGATATATTCATCAGTGCTGTTACAATGCCGGGCGATGCCAGGCGACCGACCAAGTACTCTTAAGTGCACCTGGCACACATGGTAAAGAACACTTCACCACCAGGCACACATTACCCGACTTGCTACAAAAATGTGCAGACAAAAATTAGCTTGATCGGCTCACTAAATTTGCTAGTATTACAAAATTTAACCCTCAGTTTGATGCTTGTTGCCTCTACAAGTCCTAACTAAAACCCTACATCCACTGCAATGGGAGTGAGCACTCCACTTTCTTCACTTACTACGCTCTGCTTGTTATGCTTCTTCGTGTACGGTTTCACAGCAAAACTGATCTTCATCTATAAAAGACCAATAGGTATAAAGAACATTTCTCGACAACATTCATAAGCTGACTGAATCGCTCAATATTCCACATTTCATTCACAAAGTAAAGTTGAAAGAAAAGATTCTGACTTGGAATGATCAAGGTTGATACATGTAGATTTGCCAGGGATGGATTGGTAAATGTATTCTAAAGGTATGAAGTAAAATATGAAACTCCATTATCCTTTATTACAGAGGGATACTTGGAATAGGAAAATGTTATTATAACAAACTAACTCCAACTCACATCTTTCCTTTGATCTAAGAGTTGCATTACTACAGACTGAGCAATAGGTACCATCATGGCTGTGGTAGCAGTATTACTAATCCACATAGACAAGAATGCTGTCACTAACATGAACCCAAGCATCAACCTATGCAAAGAGAATAAATATAAGGTAAAGGTAGTGTGAGAATCTCTATCTTTTCAATACAGATCTTTACTCCAAGATCAATGTATGTGCAAAATCTCATGGTAATGGGTGAAAACTGAGGTAGTATAACTGTCCGTGACACATTGCCATAACATGATATTACCATGATAGCAATGCACTTTGTGAAAAACAGTCTTGAACATCTTCACTCTAAGACCAATGTGGTTGCAAAGTCTCATGAGCATTGGGCAAAAACTGAGGGAGCAGTTTGATCTGCAAGAATTGCACAGGATTGACCGACCACACGCTGATTCCTGCTGATTGTAGTCTATGTACTTTTAAGGATACCGGTATGAAAACAGAATTTCCTAAAGAATTCTAAAGTAGATCACGTTCTCAGATCTACAGTCCATACAAAAGAGGTAAATTATCTTTTCTTACCATCTGAGCTTTGATCCCATCAGGAGTAGAACACCAAGGGCAAACCTGCGATGAACCATCCAATGTTCAACAGCTACTGCCATGATTAACCCACCAACAAACAAGAAGTTAGTATCCTTCAAGTAGTTCCTGCAGACATCATCTGAGTCCTGGACCCCAAGCAGCGGATAGAGGATGACTGGAAGGAGGGAGGTCACAGCTAGGGGTAGGACCTCAAATATCCAGTAGACCGCCATGATGATAATGACAAAGGCACCCTTCGATGGCTACATGTACAAGATATGGTGGAAGGATAATGACATTAATAATAACCAGGAAAAGATAAAATATATTGTATGGATTAATGTAATTTCATAAGGTACACTTGTTAGCACAAAGATTCATGCATGCATGTCACCATATCTTGGCTCCATCGTATATAAATGGTATGGTAAATTAGGCAGCTAATGGTGACTAGAACACAATACTCAACAACCAATCAAACTCAAAGATTCTATACCAGTTACCATTACTGCAAGGGAGAAATACCTTCCATTTGTTCACCATTGATAATACAAAAATAAAGCTTATATACCCAGTCCCCAGTTTCTTTTCTGGGTATCAAGAGGCAAATGCTCAATGTAAAACCATGGTGATTTGACTTTTTTTTCAAATTTAATTTGATAGTTCATCCAAGAGCAAATGCTTTAGGGTGGCAATTCGTCCAATGATTTTTCAAGTAGGAAAAAAGGAGAAAAAAAAGAGAAAATAAAACAAAAGGAAGAAAAGGAAAGAGGGAAGAATCATATCAAAATGAAAGATCTGGTTCATGTTACTCTATATTACCCATTTTATTTAAATTTATGAAAAAAAAGGATGTCCTATGAAAATAATCTTGCATTGCCCCTAGTTCAGTCAATCAGGCACACCGGAAACAGAAACCTGAAATCCAATTCATATTGAATACATTTTTTTTAAAGGGGGGGGAGGGGAAATACTCAATAAGGTTTGTTTGTTTTATTCGTACTGAAGATAAAGCTTTCTACATTCATTTTGATTCATACAAATTGTCATACTACCCTTGCCAACTTTAAAAGTCAAATCCACCCCAGAAAAGTATTGATTTGAATCAATACAGATAAATCAAACAAGCATAATGCTGATAATTTCATCAGAATCAGATGTAAAACAAGAAAGTTATGACATTTTAAAGTTCTGCTTATTTTTTTTTACAAAATAGTTATATGCACAATTTACCCACAAGCATATGAGAGAATCGATGATGTCCCTCACTTGACTGAACCATTAAGTGGCAATGGCAATTTCACATGATCGGAAAGCAATAAATTTTTGTTTCTCAAGACAATGAGGAGAAAATTAGAATATTTCATATTTCAAATAATGAAATACAAAAGAAATGAAAGTGACATCATCACTCTCCTCATTTGCATACAGACCTGGATGTGCATATCTATTTTGTGAAATTAAGCAAAACTTAATTTACATCTGATTTTGATGAAATTTTCAGTGTTATGTTTGTTGGATTTTTCTCTTTTTATTCAAATCAACTATTTGTTGGGATAGATCTGTCCTTTCACTGTTTTCAAAGAATAAGAAATTTCTGTTATTGAGGCCATTCTGATCATGAATAACTACATGTAGAGATAGAATGAACTGGCTATTGTTGTTTGAAAATGAATTGTTGTTACCACCTGTTAATGACAAATGTTCTGGACAAAGCTGTAAGCTCTTTATGGGGGCCTTAAAGGTCATCCTGATTAGTAGTTAGTCTTATTAAATGAAAATGAAGCCTTAGGATCATATCAGCTTATATAAATCAGAGAAACCAAGGAACATGATCAATGAAAGTAGAACTCTTCACCTTATACACTAAAAATATACTATACAACATCTATATTCGCTCCTTCTTATAATATTCACATTTTCTTTTTCAATTTTGAGTGCCCGGAATAAACTTCCAAAATGAGAGAGAAACACACTTGGAGCAAAGTTAAGACACATTATCAGAACACTCAATCACAATTGAATAAAGTTCTCTTCAGTCTCTCTCTGCATGAAGATGGGCACCATTATTTTACTTCCAGATTACTTGAGTTCTCTCAGGCAAATATACGTAATTAATTCTACATCGCTAGAATCTAAAGTTAAATTAAAACATGCTTCAAATGATTGTACATTAATCTGTGATGTTGATGATTTCTCCTCCATTTTAATCCTTTTTTGAATTACACTTCTTCAAATATACATATACATGTAGTAAGATTTGATTCTAGAAGGCATATAAAATCAATATCACTGCATGTGACATTGTTCAACTGAAAATCTGAAAAAGAGTGTTGTGGCCCAGTGGATTAGTCTCCGGACTTTGATACAGAAGGTCATGGGTTCGAATCCCAGCCATGGCGTAATTTCCTTCGGTAAGAAATTTATCCACATTGTGCCGCACTAGACCCAGGTGAAGTGAATGGGTACCCGGTGTGAAGAAATTCTTTGAATGCTAGAACGCCCGATCAAGGTAGCCCTGCTAAAGCCGGGGTAATAATAATAGCAGAGCCCGCTGGGAGAACAGTTTTCAGAACTGAAGTGGCTACCCTGGGTAAATATGCTGTTATCATTATTAATCTCTAAACTGTTTATTTTAACATAGATTTTTGCAATTATTGTTAAAATGTTTAATTTTCCTAACTTAGATCAATCTAACTTTACCTCAACATGAACTTTATCCTTTGTCCTGGAACAAAGAAAAATGATGATAAATTATGCATATAAATAAAAATCAGTTGTCATTCAATATTTTCAGTTCATGGAGGAATTTTTTTCAAATAAACATAATTTCATGTATGGTAATAAAATACAAAAGAACAAGTGGGGATATGAGATCACCAGTTTGTTCATTGAATGATCATAAAGAAAAGCATAGATATCTATCACTAAACTAATGCAAATCTTTAAAAGGTCATCACTCTCTTATTCCTTGTCCAATTTTGATGAAACTTCTAGGTTTTTGGGGTCTGATTTTTCTTAATCTGTTCAAGTCATATTATTTTCAGCCTGGAGAACCCCTTTATGAAAGGAGATCCTGCTATAGTCATTCTACCTTTATAAAACCTTAATATTCATAGGCCATGCAACTCACTCATCTTGAAACCCTCGACCCTGACATCATCAATTTATAAAAAATGCTGGTCTTCACTTCACACTGGAATTGATCAGCAACACTTTCCTGAAACATATCTCATTTGTTACTTCTAACGTGTTATTAGATGAGACATTAACAGGGATCAAATTATAGCGGACTGTTATCAAAGGATTATGTACTGGTAGTGATATCATCCTGAAGGCACTATACATGCACTTCATTCTCAACCTTATCTATAACCATAATTCCCAAATTGTGCCAAATCTGGGAAAATGTGCAATCATGTAGACCTGCATTCAACTACATCATGGACACAGATGATCAATGGACTGGGATGATACTTTCATCAATACACTATTTCAAAACTTCCTGTAATTGGAAAGTAATCATCTGCATATAGGCCTACATGTATTAGTTTGTTGTTTTTCTGTCAATATGAAAGAATTAAAGGTCAAGTCCACATCAGAAAAATGTTGATTTGAATAAATAGAGAAAAATCAAAATAAAAAAAAATCATCAAAATCGGATGTAAAATAAGAAAGTTATGCCATTTTAAAGTTTTGCTTATTTTTCACAAAACAGTGATATGCACAACCCAGTCACATGCAAATGAGAGGGTCGATGATGTCCCTCACTCACTATTTCTTTTGTTTTTTATTGTTTGAATTATACAATATATCATTTTTTTACAAATTTAACAATACGGACCAACTTCACTGAACCATATCATATTAAACAATACCAATGCCACATGCTCAGGGAAGAATTGTTGTTTCACTTGACAATGAAGAGAAAATTTATAGAATATTGCATATTTCATATAATAAAATACAAAAGAAATAGTGAGTGGATAACGTCATCAGTCTCCTCATTTGCATACCGACCAGGATGTGCATATAACTGTTATGTGAAATTAAGCAAAACTTTAAAATGTCATAAATTTCTTATTTCACATCCGATTTTGATGAAATTTTCAGTGTTATGCTTGTTGGATTTATCTCTTTTTATTCAAATAAACTTTTTGTTGGGGTGGACTTGTCCTTTAACAAAGCTACTGTACATCCAAACTTTGGTTTTGGGGCACACATGAGTAATCCAGACTCCCAATCAACATGTTAAATCACAGCTCATCAGAAATAAATCCCTTTATAAATTTCATTTTAATTCACTGACAGCAATCAAAATGAACACTACAATAAAACTACATGTACATGTAGGTACATTCAATGGGTACTTGTCCTGCTCAAACAAAGTTAAATGGCCTGAAACAAGACTAACCATAATTCCGGTCAAAACATGGCGACAAAAAACGGAATGGCAAAGCTGATAATTATAATCATAATAATATAAGCAATAGATTCTCGCTTCTCCACAGGCACATATTAAAAAAAAAAGAGTATGAACGTAGAATAATCTTTATCATTTATATTTCGATATCATTTCAATCATTGAAGTCATGTGATCTTTGTGCATGGATGAATGCGCCCTTTACAACCTCCATCCCTTCCCTTCACTAGTTAAGTTTCTCCCAACCTCCCTCCCTCACCCAAACTAGTCCGCTGTTCAAACCCTTAACTCGAGTTAAGGGTCTGAATGTGCAGCCTATTATTGCCTTGTATACTGAAGGCCCTTGGAATTGAAACAGCAAGTTTTATATACATGTGCTAGTCTTTGCATGGAGACCCACTTGTTGATCAAAGTTTCAATAAGGGTCTGTGCTTGCAGATTACACCCTAATTGCTTCTTCTCCCCCTCTCTTATTCCCTTGCGCTCCGTTTCTATATACCCCCAACCCTCTCTTTATTGCTCAATCTCTAATACTCTTTCTTTTCCCTTATCTCTCAAGTTCAATGTCTCCATATTTCATCTCCTTTCAATCTATTTAGTTCAAAGTTTATTCTCCAAATCCCCCCCCAAAAAAACAATTTACAATATAAGCATATGATAAACAAAGCAAGGACAAACAGAGTGATTACAAAATACATTATAAGAATGTGGAATGGGTGGGGGGGGGGGGGCAACAGAACTGAATCAAAATCAAAAACTTAAAATAATCAACCAATTCTCTGTTTTCCTCTCCCTACTCCTTCTTTCTTTCCTTTTCTCCTCTTTTCATCCTTCTACTCAGGTGGACAATACTACAGTATCTCCATTCACCTATAATTCTCTAATATTTCACTTTTCTCTATCCTTTGTTTGTGCTTGGCCTAGGGCCCCTTAGGTTGAAGTTTATTTTGGTAAGATACATATTAATTCACAAAAGTCTACAATTCATGTTTACCTTTTATAAAGCGAGCATACTTTTTTTTGGCTTTGATCCCACAAATGGCACAAGAATGTTGAAAACCAGCATACAAATATATGTGCAATTGTGCATATTGCTTCAAGACATACATGGTATGAACAAAGAATTGGTTGTGTGATCAGTTAAAAAGGAGACTCTACTCCCCCTTAAACAAAGGTCAATATTGGTAACAGTCATAGCTATATTTCCAGGGTCCTCAAATTACCCAAACCAGCTTTTATAGCCTTTATATACTGGACTGACATTTCATAATGCAATCAATTTCTAATTTTGTGTTTTGAACAGCTCTGTTGTAGAGGAGTTTAAAGGACAAGTCCACCCCAACAAAAACTTGATTTGATTTGAATGATTTGAATAAAAAGAGAAAAATTCAACAAGCATAACACTGAAAATTTCATCAAAATTGGATGTAAAATAAGAAAGTTATGACATTTTAAAGTTTCGCTTATTTTCAACAAAATATTTATATGAACGAGCCAGTTACATCCAAATGAGAGAGTTGATGACATCACTCACTCACTATTTCTTTTGTAATTTATTATATGAAATATTTTTATTTTCTCGTCATCGTCATGTGAAATGAAGTTTCATTCCTCCCTGAACACATGGAATTCAATTTTTTCAACATTTTGTGCTTCAGGCAAGTAGGTCCTAATCGTCAAATTCGTAAAAATTGAAATATTGTATAATTCAAACAATAAAAAACAAAAGAAATAGTGAGTGAGTGACATCATCGACTCTCTCATTTGGATGTAACTGGCTCGTTCATATAACTATTTTGTTGAAAATAGGCGAAACTTGGAAATGTCATAACTTTCTTATTTTACATCCGATTTTGATAAAATTTTCAGCATTGTGCTTGTCTGATTTTTCTCTATTGATTCAAATCAACATTTTTCTGGGGTGGACTTGACCTTTAAGCATTTCCATACTAAACAATAAAAAGTTTTTGCTTCAGAAGAACAATCTCACTGTAACTTCTGAAGGTTTCAATCGCCAAGAAGAAGAGTGAAGTAGGTTTCACAGTACACCATGTATCTTTCGTGGGTAATTGTTGGTCCTGAAAAAGTTTGGGCGTTCTTTTTCAGGACAATAATTGCCCATGAAAGACACATGAGTACGGTGAAACCCACTGTCAGCCACTACACTGTAATCTCACTGTTGGTGATTGATAGCGTAATTTAGGGGGATTAGAATATTTCACTTACCCCATCTCCAATAACTATGATCAGAGGAAGACATAATAAGGGAGTAGCTATTAATAAAATGGTCTTCCAATAAGCCCAGAAGATGGTGAAGATATTCACTCTACATGAACAAAAGAATAAAGGAGCATTGTGAGTATATAGTTGAGACAAATGACTGTGAGGCTCTCCCTGAAAGGGGGTAAATGTAGGTACTCCAGGCTGAAAATAATGAGTTGAATATAATAAAGTAAAATCAGATAAACTAAACACTTATAAAAAAGAATTATTATTCAATATTGTTATAAGTTATCAGAATTTGATGAAATTTTCAGCATGATGCTTGGTGAATTTTACTCTATTTGTTTAGACATACTGTATTTGATTCCAGCCAAGAGTACCCCTTTCAATACAGATCCTTGAAACCAACAATAGAATATAATTTAAACATGTTTTCATGTTTGACATATACACAAAAACAGATTTTCATAATATTAAGACCAGGATTTAAATCAGCCAAAACAACCATCATTTCAATGTAAATCATTGCAATGCTCATGTCGTACAGAATGCAATGCTTCAAACTTTCAAAAGTAGATTCACCAGAAATTGCATTTAAAAAATAAATTTTATGGAAGCAGTCATTTGAACTACACTAAAGCCCCTGGGCAAAGCAAGTTATTTACAATTCTTTTGGACACTGACACTGAAGGGCAATCTCAGACATAAATCATCATATCCCATTCATAAAGGACTGTAAAAACACAAAACATTTGCAATTAGGAGATGGTTAAAAGTTGTTGGCATACTTTATGTAAAAAATGAGCCTGAGATTTGTTCATCTACGTAAGTGATGTCATCAATGACACAAGGAGTCACAAATATGTTTGATCGCTGAAATTAAAAGGGTAAAACTCCAAATTGAAAATTTTGACAATTTAAGTCAAAAGGCCTACCTTCAGGTGACCATATTTGATACATTCAGAATGGGCTTTAATAAACTATTTAAGTGTTAACACAATATTTGAAGGCTCAGATTTCATTGTAAATGGGCAAAATATTTTCCCAGGGCTAATGAGGCATTATTAGTCTTTCAGGTTGTATACTTTAAAATCACAAGTCAAATCTGTTTGGCATTTTATTAGTTTAAAAGTGACATCTAAAAATGTTTAATAAATTAAAACCTAATAAAATTGATTGAAATTGATCCCAATATATATCAAGATCAATTTCAATGTAGAAAGGAAATCAAGATAAAAAAATTATTTGGTCATTATCATAATCATCAAATGTACCTGCAATAAATTTAATTAAACAAGTGCTACATGTATGTGTTTTTCCATGAAGTTGGGGCACAAATTGTGACATTTCAGCATAACTCAATACTAAATTATACTATACATTTTATCATTTGTAGGCTTTACATAAAGACCATATGTTTTACTGAAATTTCTGGGCCATTTAGCGTAATTTTTTTTTCATTAAGTTATTTAGCAAAACAGAGCATAATGCTGGACATGGTGACTCTATAGCATCGGGAAATTTACATTTGTTTCTATAAGTCAAATGGTTGCAATTAGACTGACCAAAACTTGAAACAATTTGTATTGTTTTACCTTGGATATATGCATATTTTCAAAAGAAAATTTAAAAGTTGTCACAGTGTCTATGTAGCATGGGAAATGTCACATTTGGTGGACACCGAATATAGAATATTGGAAAACAGAACTACATGTATATATGCAAAGGAAATCGGAGGTATTTAGCTACCTTTATGTTCATATCATATATCTAAGTGTTAGTCAACCTAAATGCCATAATTTGACATTTAGGACCCACTGCAAAGATCCCAATGCTACACAGACACTGTGTGCTTGTAACAGCATCATTTACTGTTTTGCTCAATATCTTCATAAAAAAATAGTCTAAATAGCCTAGAATTTCCAGTAAAATGTAAGTCTTGAGTTATGCTGAAATGAAACAATTCATGCCCCAACTTCATGGAAAGACCCACATGTAATGGGACTGATTTTGAATATTTCTTCTCTGTTTGAAAGTAATATTTCAAAGGAACAAATCATCAGGCTTTCAAATACAGGCATATTTAAAATGATTTTTAAATTATTGTTAGAGCATGAACTGTAGAGAAATCACTGAATTAAGCATCTTAAATGTTTTGTTTTTTTATTTTAATCTAATATAATCTTTTAGATTCATTCTGACCATATCTTTGAACTTTCTTTGCTATATTATTTAAAAATATTTTTAAGGGGTCAACCCCCTTTCATGAATATCTAGAATGAAAATGGAACTAAATTAGTAGGAATATATTTTTAGGAGCATTAACTTTTATGTATTCATTTCTAAATTGAAAAAAAATGTATCTCAAATTAAAAAGCATGTAAAATGATAGGCAGAAGTTGTTAACTTTAATAGAAATGGCTTAAATTTTAAACCTTATTATTTCATTATAACAAAAAAACACATTTCAACATTGAAAAGTTGAAATATGGTGCTGTGATTAATGACTGGTCTATAAAGTTCTCTAAATAAAAAAGTATGGAATCTTATGATTTCAATATTAAATACTCAAATTCTTAAATTAAATCCACATCAGCTAGTCACCAGCCACAGCTAAAATTCATTCTAATTTTCTTTGAATCTTGAAAGTATAATAAACTTACTTTGCCGGTTGAAGAGAATGGTTAGGTACGGCGTCCATTGCAGAAGAACAGGAATCTGACCTCTGGAGAAAAATTACACAACCAGAAAAAAATGAAACCTCTCAACACACATCACCTGTTACAGATGATCTTAAAAAGAAATATTAATGTCCAGTGTTTGCTAGCTTTTTAAACCAAAATGTCCTCAAAAAGTAATGTTATAATGAGAGAACTCCAACAGGTAAAAGACTGAAAAAAAATGATGCTTTATCTGTGGAAGCTGAGAGGGCAATAAATGTTTATAGTCAACGTCCACGTCTCTCTCTCACTCGCCCCTAAAACCAGTAAACTTGGGTAGACTGTGAAAATGAACGCTTGTTATAAATTGTGATTTTGTAAAGTCTTTATATTAAAATAAAACATGCCTATAATACTCAAATAAAAAGGAACCTGACTTGAATTTTGCTCCTTATTTGATACTGCCAAAGAATGATAGCTCTGACGGGCTGGGTTCAAATCAGGTATTAGAAACTGAGAAATTGTGTTGAAATAGAGTCTATGTCAGGAGACTAACCTTCAACAGAACTTAAACACACCCCCTGAAATTGAAGTAAAAAAGAGACGCCTCCAGAAGATTTGTTTTCCAACTAATAGGATATCAAGATCATGCTCAGGCTAAAGGTCAGACAAAACTGTGCATTGTATATTTACATGTCCTTCCTTACGATTCTCAATCTTTTAGTAAGCCTACTGTACATTGTATTTTAAAGAGCAACTCCACTGGCCAATACAAAAAGTTGATTTGACTAACAAGAGAAAATCAACAATGTTTCATGAAAATTGGATACAAAAGTTATGACATTGTCTTTAGTTTTGGTAAATCCCCCAAAATAAGCTATGACTATTTCAATTTATATATGAATGTTTGGGGTGGGTTCACTAAGCCGATGGTTCAAGAGGCCAATTTTTCTCAGTGATTATACTTTTATTACAATGTTTGACTACATCTCAGTGAAAAAGTTTCTGTTTAGCATATTATCCAATGAAAACGGAAATATAATCTTATAATTTGCGGATGATATTTAACATTAATTTGGTAAAAGTTTGGTAAATCGGGACAACATGAATTATATCAAGAGTATTATCTCACTTACCCATCATTAAAAATTGTGGCTGTTTGATTCCCTTTTCAGCCATTTGTTCTTTGTAAAAATTTGAAACTTTAGTTTGAAACATTTTCTTACTGTTATCATTTCTCAGTTATGTTTTTCTTTATTGGAATATACATCCATTTCACAACAGCAAGATATAGACAATTTTTTTGACAAAGTCAAATATACCAATTTTGAAGAAACATCAAGAGCTTAATATAAAATTTAACTTTGAACTGCCAAATTCTGGATAGAGAGTTTAAGATTTTTAATGTAAATTATTTGATATTAGAACGAAATCTAAAAAGTTTGAAACACAATCAGAATGTTTTGATCTGGATTTGTCATTAAAAACTGGTGAAATTTTAACGTCATGTCTTCCTTCATTGGATGCCCACAACTTATTCAACACACCACTGTCTACATGTATGTTATTAGCTGTGACTTAGTTGATGAAGACAAACATCCTGATAAAAGAAAAATGATTTCAGAATAAAAAAAATCGGCCACATGGACCCTGTAATGTTGTACATTTGAGATGGCAGTAGGCAATATTCTCCACTGACCTGGCCTGAGAGAACCCTGACACATCCTGGTCAATAAAATCATTGCTTATTATGTAATTATCCTAACACCTTCCTTTATTGGTTTTTGGACCCTGCCCAACCCCTAGACTCATTTGCTATTGGTTGCAACTTTTAATTAGTGTAACAAATCAACCCCACTCGATCTTAAAGGTCAAGTCCACCCCTGAAAATTGTTGATTTGAATCGATAGAGAAAAATCAAACAAACATAACACTGCAAATTTCATCGAAATCGGATGTAAAATAAGAAAGTTATGACATTTTTCAGTTTCGCTTATTTTTCACAAAACAGTTGCACAAAATGCACAACTCAGCGATATGCAAATAAGAGAGTTGATGATGTCCATCACTCACTATTTCCTTTGTTTTTTATTGTTTAAATAATACAATATTTCAATTATTATGAATTTGACAATAAGGACCAACTTAACTAAACCATAAACTGTTAAAATAATGGTAATTCCACATGTTTAGGGAAAAACAAAATTTTGTTTCACTTGACAAGGAGGAGAAAATTTGAATATTTCATATAAATACAGAAGAAATAGTGAGTGGGTGACGTCATCAGTCTGCCAATTTGCGTACCGACCAGGATGTGCATAATCAGCGAAACTTTAAAATGTCATAACTCTCTTGAATATTTTACATCCAATTTTTTATACATCTTATTTTTTTCTCTATTTCTTGACAAAGAATGAAGAAACCATTTTTTTTCCTTTCTTCCGCCTTTTTTCTTTCTTTTTTCGAACTCTCTTTATTTTTTCTTCTACACATTCACCTTTCCCTCCTTTCTTTTTTCATTTCAAAGAATGACGATACCTTTTTTCTATATTTTATTCTTTCTTACATCCTTTTATTCTAATTTTCTTTTTTCCTTCATTTTCCCCTTTAAATTTTTCTTTCCTCACAAACTTGCTTCCGAAAGATGGGCGGAACTTGGAGAGATATGAAAAGGAAAAGACCCAATATTCAGAATACTGATTTGTGACAATCACAGCAGTGTCATATTACAAAATTTATGACAAAAGTGGCCAAATCGTGGTTTTGGGAACCACTCGTAGATTTGTGTACGCGCACTTGTGTACAAAGGGAGTGGAGGTGGAAATAGGGAACCGTGCGTGTGACTGAATAAAGCGCTGCTGTATGAAGTGAACGGTGGTTCCCTATATCACGATAATGCCACAAAAGTTATGTCAGTGTTCCAGAAACCCAGGGGCCGATTGCACGAAAGGGTCTTTGCAAGGACCGTCTTTCGTGTCGCCCATCTTTTATGATGCGCTATGTGAAACGCATTTTAAATAAATCATCTGCAAACATATTTCATTCGTCCGTTAAAATTAAACAACATATTTGTTTATAAAATGATGTGTTTTATCATGAAATTGTATAAAATTTGATTTAAAAGCAAACTAACGAATCTTATTCTTTATCATAAATTTCAGAAACAACCCGCCTATAGCGTATACCCAGATGTTGTGTATCCGGACGGGTTGTGTGTCCAGACGATCAATTTTAGAATGTCATTTGGAAAAAATTACAAGCAAAGTTTCATCAATAATTAGTACAAAATATGTAGCTATGTGCGAATACGGGGCATCGCGAGCGCTGGTTTTGGTGGCACGGTTTTCGCGCGGGTTTTGCTGCGAGTGGCATCGCCTCTGTTTGGGCAGCTCATTGAAAATGGGGTTTAATGCGCATGCGCACATAGTAGGTGCAATTTCGTGCCTTTTAACAGACAGCTGAAGATGTGCTCTTTCTGTACATATGAGTTTCAATGTGGATACTCGCCTGTAAAGTGTGGATATCGGAGCTTGAAAGTTCATCAAATTTTTGGACGCGGAAATGTTCGAAATTTTAAAATGGTAAGTAAAACAAGAATCCGATTAGGTATACAATTTGACTGGAAATATATTTGAATTATCAAAAAATCCAAACTTACGCGATTCTGACGCTGCGCAGTCCAGATATAAGAGATGCCAGCTACCCTTGTCACAGCCGGTCTCTCGGCAGTCGAGCTGCCCGATGCGCCCGCGTTTGGCAGGGCGATGCTACCCTTGTCACAGCCGGTCTCTCGGCAGTCGAGCTGCCCGATGCGCCTGCGGTTGGCAGGGCGATGGGAGCGGTCGATAGTGAGTCGTTCATGCTGGATTGAACTAGATCGTAAATTGCTTACTTGATGATTATGTTGTGCCTTTTTTTGGGAAATCTCTGTCATTATACCGTAGATAATTATTCTGATATTGATTTTAATACATACATTTGTCACAGAAAGATTTTATCATCCCAAGGTTATGTGACTCAAGTCAAGAGTCTAGTCTAGGTGGTTGATTATCGTTTCATTTGGAAACTGGATTTGCTTTTGACAGTGGAATATCAATGTTGACTTTTCTAAAATTAAATTCATGGGTGGAAATCCCAGGGGGACACGTCCCCCTACCCAAAATAATAGGGGGACATGTAACAATAATACATTTTTTTCTTTCTTTTTTTCTTTTTTGGTCAAACTTTTTGGGGTTAAAATGACCTTACAACAGTTTGGGGATAAACTTTTTTTTTTAACTTGTCAGAGTTGCCGGCATCCATAGGCGGCGAAAGCTGGGGGAAGTGTTCCCCCCCCCCGCCCTTAATTTGAGGTGGGGGACGATCCCCCCCACCTCAATTTTTTTTTTTGATAACCTTTTTTTTTCTTTTCTTTTTTTTTTTTGCTTGTCAAATTTAGTTTTCTGCGTCCCCCTATAATTTTTGGTTGATAACCTTTGGTGTATTTTTTTTTATTATCAAAATAATTTGGTGGTCCCCCCTAAAATTGTTGGCTTTCGCCGCCGATGCCAGCGTCCCCCTACCTTTGGGGCCAATTTCCGCCCATGATTAAAATGCAAAAAATTTGTTTAATTTTTCACTCTCAGAGGAAATATTTCACTTCCACATGGCTCTATTGTCTATTTTTTTTTCTATGTTCATTTTTTTTCTATTTTATTATAATTATTTTTTTTTTTTTCAAGAAGGGTGCAGGGGGGGGGTTGTGTTCATAAGTTGAAATGGGGATGGGATTTGTATAAATTTTTGTGTCACTTTTGTTCTCTTGTTTTGAGTGTTGGAGCTTTGATGCCTGTTTTTGTTGCTGTTCAGAGCTTTATTTATGTGCAGTGATTTCACGCTAGAATATGAACTTATTTTTCATAAAAAAAGGAGTGCTCGAACATGGCCTTTGTTGTAATCATACATATCTAAGAAATGCATATATTAAAGCTTAATTTTTATGTTTCCTTCTTGATACTTGAATTACATGCAATGCTACATAGACTGCTGCTCATCCTTCCTAAAAAAAATTGTAATCGAATGCCCACGGTCTCCAAAATGAAAGCTACATTATCCATCTATAAACAAATTGTTGAAACAATAAAATACATAAAGAATTGGTGAAACAATCAAATACATCAGAAAAGCACACTTGTATTTTTATACCATACAAAGTACATGTACAAAAGGAATGATATTTTTCATTTGTAAAAAAAAGACCCCATACATACATGTACACAATACTAAAGTTGAAAAAGAGCTAATTGTAATTTATATCAGAAAAACAAAGAAATACATTAGAAATTACAAAAACAATACTTTAAACTAATTTATTTAGGAAATTATCTACATGATGCTGTTTTGATGCCAACTAAATTATATACAAATTATCTCTCATTATCACCTTCATTTGGCAAAAAAAAGAGGCGAGTAATTGTAATTTGCATAATTAATTAGAATTAATTAAAAGAAATTATTTTACACATAATAAGAAGAAAAATTACCAAGTGAAATGATTACACATCAATTGAGTTTTCTTTCACCTTTCCATTGATACCTAAATTACTTCAAAGGGCTCAAAAACAAAGAAGTTAGAGCCCGTTGAAGACTTGGGTTCAAAATGGTCACAATATGCCCGAAATGGTCACAAAAATCGGTTATGCACTCCATTGACTTTACATTAAGACAATGACCACAAATTTGGATAAATATGCGCGACTTAAACTGGAATAACTTTATAATTTCTTGATGAAAATTTGAGTTCTTGGTATCATTTTAAAGGTCTTTTTAAGGGCTTTCAAATGATACCAAATTCATTGAGATTTGAGGATTTTCATTTTTTTTGTCACATACCTAAAATATGTTAGGAAATATTATAAAGAACAAAATAGAAAATTATTACAAGTAAGGAATTCATATTTTTAGTGTAATCCACAGACAAAAAAGAAGGCTTCAAAAAGATAGTGTCCGGACACTCGACCCCCCATCCTATCATAAAAGATGGGCGACACGAAAGACGGTCCTTGGAAAGACGTGCAATCGGCCCATGCACTCCATGATAATGTTAATGATGACGGAGTCTCGACGGATCCATCTGCAGATGCCTTACCTTGCTGACTAACGAACCCCGGCGTTTCAGTTCCCCCGAATCTCCGGCTTGCATTCCGGTGGTCTCCCGTTGTCTCGTTCGCGAGTCGAGAAGTCGTCTTTGTGACACTGAAAGACTGTTTTTTCCACAAACTTCTTCATCATCATTGTTCTGATTGCTCGACAACAAAGGCTTTCGCTCATCATCATCAATGTCTTCACTCATATCTTCTTATAAATCACTACATTTTGTAAGTGTGAAAATTGAAATTGCACGAAATAATTCAGGGAAATGTTCACAAGTTGATAGTCTTTGCTTCATGCCAATCGTATATCCTAATTCAATTTCCAAATTACACCATCAGTTTTATGACCAAACAATTATTCAAACACAATAAAATAATATGTGGTATTTTATCATACTTGAAAATTGAATTATATCTCGTGTTTAATACTAGTGACCCCACATCCGGCCCGTGCCCCTCCCCAATTCTTTTGAGAGCCATAGTCAATGGGTCAATATTTTCAATAAAATATGCTGGTAATACACCAGTGTGCCCCCACCCCCCTTGAGAGTCATAGGAAATATTTGTAATGGGAATGTGTCATGCATACTTTCTTTTTTTTTGGTCCAATTTTATATGGACAATTCAAATGACCTTAAATAAGTGAACTTTTTTTTTGGGGGGGGGAGGCTTGTCAAATTTTCCTAGAGAAAATGTGCCCCCCCTCCCTCTTATGGAAAATCCTGGGGAGCATTTCATCAACATCTTTGTCCGACAAGTTGTCAGATCTGACAACTTTCCTTGATTCTGATTGGTTAAGAAGCACCATTCGGCCTATGGTAACTGTCGGATAAAATGGGACTTGTTGGATATAAAATATTGACCCATTGACTATGGCTCTCAAAAGAATGGGGGGGGGGGGGCACGGGCTGGATGTGGGGTCACTAGGATTAAACATGAGATATAATTCAATTTTCAAGTATGATGAAATACCATTCTGCTTAATTTAGAGGAATATACCCAGATATGATATAAGCATTGTTGTATTCTCATCGACCTCATCATCCTCAATCTAAAGCAGTCCTGATCTACAGTTTAAATCTAGTTTTATTTTTGGATGTAAATTCTTGATAACAGCTTCAAAACTGCCTAATTTTGATCTGGACAATCCTTTTAGAATTATCAAATGAATGTAAAATATTTCAATTTTTAAAAATCTTATCATATTGCTCTTCAAATTTCTTAAATTTGTTTGACTTTTTGGGTTGAAAATTGAAAGCAATGATTCTCTTGTCATGGTCAGTAGTGCTCATTCTCTCTGCCAATAAACAATCTCAATCCGTTAATACAAAGTAGACTTGATTTTTGGTTTATTTCTGATAATCTACAAGATTTCATACAAAAAACTGATATTATACCCGGTATGAGTTCAGATCATTCTGCAATTATACTTATTATCGAATTTTCACAAAAGAAACGACCTTTGTCAATCAACTGGAAATTCAATAATAGTCTTTTAGATGATGAACAGTTTCGTGTAAAAATGTCTGAAAATATAGACAATTGGATAACCGAATCAGTTCAATTTGAAGACATACGTATGAGATGGGAATTTCTGAAATATAACATCCGTTTATTCTCAAGGAAATATAGTATGAATAGAGCTAAAATTTTAAGAGAGCAGAAAAGGGAGTTAGAAGTGAAATTAAAACATCTTCAGATTTTGGTGGATAAAGATGGTGAAAAGTATGTTGACGAATATGAAAAGGCTAAGCTAGATTATGAAGTGCACATGGACCGTATAACTCATGGTATAATAGTCCGGTCCCGCGCAATCTGGGTAGAATACGGAGAAAAAAACAGCAAATTCTTTTTAAACTTGGAAAAGGCCAACAAGGCAAGATCAACAATAAACAGACTAAAAGTAGGGGATGAAATTTTAACCGATACTTTGAAAGTGAATACTCACATTAAGAATTTCTATGCAAACTTATACAAAACAGAAGACCCCAAATTGTTTAATAACTGTAAGTTTTTGGAGTCAAATTGTATACCCAAGTTATCGCCAAACCAGCGTGACTTATGCGAGAAAGAATTAACTCTTTCGGAATGTACTTCTTCTTTATTTGCCATGGCTAAGAACAAATCACCCGGTAACGACGGAATAACCGTCGAATTTTATTGTCATTTTTGGAGCAAACTTGGACCGTTGGTCGTAGATACTCTTAATTACAGTTTTGAACGAGGAATGATGTCTACGTCACAGAGGCAAGGCATAATTACACTTATAGCAAAAAAGGGGAAGGATAAAATGTTTATTGAAAATTATAGGCCCATAACTCTCTTAAATGTTGATATCAAGATCGGCTCCAAAGCCTTAGCACAGAGACTGAAAAATATTTTACCATCTATCATTCATCCTGATCAAGTAGCTTTTGTTAAAAATAGATACATAGGTGAAGCCGTGAGAACAGTACTTGAGACAATGTTCTGTTCTATACTAGGCTTAAGCGTTTGGGCGGTATTTTATTAAGCCTCGATTTTAAAAAAGCATTTGACTCATTGAACCACCAATTTTTGATAGAAGTTTTGAAATGTTTTAACTTTGGAAATAATTTTTGCAATTATGTCAGTGTTCTTTACAAAAATATTGAAAGCTGTGTGATGAACAATAACGTCTCAACTGGATATTTTACGGTAGGAAAAGGAATACGACAGGGGGATCCTTTATCTCCATATCTTTTTATATTAGCTATAGAAACGCTAGCCATAAACATAAGAAAAAATGAAAACATTCAAGGAATAAGATTAAAAAATACTCATGAAATTAAGTTGTCTCTGTACGCCGATGACATAACGGTTTATTTGTCAAACTTTGAGTCGTATCATCACCTCACGGAAGCTCTAAATGATTTTCAATTATGTTCATCACTCTCACTGAATTACAATAAGACGAAAGCAATGTTTATAGGACAATTCAGTTTGCAAAAGCCATCTATACCAATAGATATAAAGTTTTTTAACGTTTTGACAATTCTTGGAATCGACATCTCTTACTCTTTTGAGGATAGAATGGCGCAATTACAAAGAATTTTATCTAACATTAAATCTCAACTAAATTTATGGAAAGCCAGGAATTTATCATTATACGGGAAAATCCAAATTGTAAAAACTTTTGCTACCTCTCAGCTGTTATATGCAGCCAGCATATTATCTATACCTTATTCATTTATTCATAAGGTGAACACATTACTGTATGAATTCATTTGGGGTGGTCCTGATAGAGTAAAACGTGAAGTTTTGGTTAAAGAATACGATGAAGGGGGGTTAAAGATGACTTGCCTCAAATCGATTATTCAAGCTCAGAAAATGAAATGGGTTTCGAGACTTTTCTCTTCAACTTCGAAGGGCTGGAAAGGTATATGTTTAGAATTGTTGTCACCTGTCGGTGGAGAATACATTTTTTATTGTAATTTTGATATGAAATATTTGAATATTGAAGTGTCAAATTGGTTGATGGACATTTTACAAACATGGTGTTTATTGGAAAGGAAAATAGATATTACCAATGAGTTTATATGGAACAATCAATATATCACATTTAAAGGAAAATCTATCTATAGACCAAACATAAAAGAAAAGGGATTCACCAAAATTACTGATATGTTAGATGAATTTGGACGCCCACTACGCTGGAGGGAAGCGAAGGAAAGGGGGTTAAAGTTTACTGAGTATTTTGAATTGTTAGATTGCTATAAAATAATGCCAGGGAAATGGAAAGTTTTCTTTTTACAACAAGACTACCATCATCTTGTAAAAGAACCTGAGGATTTCCCTTCTCTTTTCTGTGAATCTGCATTTAGACAAATTCAGAATATATCGACAAAGCAATTTTATCGCACTTTTTTAAACATTAATAACTCTGAAACCTCCAAGGTGTTTACTCACTTTAATCAACTTTACAACATCGATAGGCAACAGACTTCCAAATTGTTCACTCTTCCATTACGAATCACTATTGACACCAGACTTCGAATCACACACTATAAAATTTTAAATAACTTAATACCTACAAATGAATGGCTCACAAAAATAGGAAAGAAGACCGATGCATTATGTTCTTTTTGTAATGCGACACCCGAGACATTAGATCATTTATTTTTTGTATGCCCTAAAATAGCATCCTTTTGGAATGCGTTGCGTACGAGAGTGACTGACTTTAGTCCTAATTATTTCCTTTCACGAGAAACTGTTTTATTTGGATTACTAGAACCACTTACTCCATCCACCTTAGCATTTAATTTTCTAATTTTACTTGGTAAACAATTCATTTTGCGATGTAAATACCAAGAGACTCTCCCTAGTTTAAAACAATTTAATTATTATCTTTTATCTTATAAAGTTACCGAAGAAATTATTGCAAAAAAGAAAAACAAACTCAGTAAACACAATGTAAAATGGCAAAACATAAACAAGTATTTTTCCATTGCATAAATTGTAACCACTGTAGATTCATATTTTGTGTTATCCTTTTTTGTGACTTTGTTTTATCTTCTGTTCATGTTGTAGTGGTGCTTCCAGTCATGTTAATACATGAAAATGTCATATTTTTTTTGTTGTTGTTGCGCTATACCCCGGCGATGCCGCCAGGTCGACTCTGGACCGTTAGGTATGGCCGTACCCTCCCTTTTTCTGTTAATGGATCGTCCTGTCGGCAGCGCTGGGGTACAATTTTCTTGTAAATTAAGATTATGTTGTATGTACTTATACAATGTTCTTTTTTATTGAAGTGCAACGATATGTTTTGTATATTTTGATTATTTTTTATGACGAATAAAAACTGCAAAGATAAAAAAAAAAAATAAACAATCTCAAATTTAGTCAACACTGACAGTTGTTGAAACATTCCAGCCTTTTCCAGGGTGGTATTTCATAAAGCTGTTTGTAAATTATACAAGACTTGCACACAACTCAAGGAAAGGAAAATCAAGGAAAAACACAGCATTACTCAGAGAACCATAATATGCAAATCGTTCAGACCGGTTGAATTTTCAAGATTAATAGATTTATTGAAATAAAATCAAAAATATTTTTGAGGGGAGATAAAAGGATGGAACGCTCTTTTATTTATGTGATTGGTGTATAGAGTTAAATCTGTGGGGCATACTGACATTATGAATGTACATCAAATAGCATAAAACCATAACGACTGGTCATCTGGCGATGCAAATAGGTTTGACTTACAAATATTGACAATAAGAAATTATGTCACCTGGTGGGTGTTTCATAATGCTGTTCGTAAGTTAAGAGCGACTTTAAGAACGACTGGTGATCCTTTCTTGTGGGTAATTGTAAATACATTGGCAATGGTTAAGCGCGTAAGAAAGGTTCACCAGTCGTTCTTAAAGTCGTTCTTATCTTACGAACAGCTTTATGAAACGGCCCCCAGGCAACCAAAGGAAAAAGTAAAACAAGGGGACACAATCACATTTTGAAAAATGTCAGTACATGTTCATTGTTCCTATAATTAAATGCTTCGCCTGAAAAGCAAAGCAAAACAAAACAAAATTCTTGTTATCTCAGCGCACAATTAAATTATTCTTAATCCAAATTTTGAAATTTTGATGAGTCATCTAAATACCTGATTGGATTTCATTTCCTACCCTTTGTCATTGAGTAGTTTAATAATCACACGCTTTAAATGAAACAATGTGAAGTTGCATGAACTAGAAGCGGTACATGTAGCATATGATGCGCGAGCTTCTCTACCTCAGCACCTTCTCTCTGGAATAATTTGCTGTTAAATATAACCCTATCTAGGCCGGGGGGGGGGGGGCCTCGGAGGCCCCCCCTCAACGAATCGCGCAATATTTTCGCCGTGCGAAATTTTTTGACCGCGCTGCTCACTGACTTTTTACTTTCAAGTCTTGAGCAACTTTTGAGACCAATTTTGCGTCACCCGGGTACGTGGTTCCGAAATTACATAACATTGAGTAAGTGCATGTCAGACCGAAAATGGCTCAAAAACGTGATTTCGTGTACAAAGTCAATGCAAATTGTGTTTTCAACCAAAATTCATAAATGTATGATTATTTTTAGTTTTGTTAGACTAAATGTATTCATTTTATGCTTTTTATGATCACAGAAGAGTCCCCAACAAATTTCATTGAAAAAAAAATGAAAAACAAAAGGTCAAAAAACAAAGAAATACATAAGAAATTGCAAAAAACAATATAATACATAAGAAAATGATTTGATATCACAATTTTTTTCATGTACACTTGCTAAGGACACCACAAAGAGTTTCTATACCAAAAATTAGTACATTTGGAGCTTTATTTAGGGAGTTAGAGGAAAAAGTATGATTTCGCATACTAATTACGCATAAATTAGCATAATCACTTAATAGCGATTCGCATGAAATAAACTACATATACAATCTTGTAGATTATGTCCCAGGCAACCCACGTGCCAATTTTCGGCGCGATCGCGTGGTCGACGGCCGAGATCTTAGGGGGGGGGCCTGGGAGGCCCCCCCCGGCCATAGGAACTCCCAAAATACCCCGGCCTAGATAGGGTTAAGAATTATACCATCACTGGAGACCTTCGAATTGATACCGAGATTCTCCAAACTTGAAAATGAATCCTAGTTTCTTGAGGGAGCAAGATTCTAAAATTCAAACGAAGCAACAGCCAGATTGTGTCTCGTCCACCCATGACTACATGACATTAAAGATTTCCTAATGTACATCCCTAACAAAGTTTCATTTCACAAGAAAGTCTTGCAGGTTAACTGAAATGTCTGACCTAAAATGACCTTGACCTTACAATGTCACCTCTAAGGGCAGCATTACACAAGTTTATCTATAGCCAAAGTTTAGTTTAAAGTGTGAAAGGGTTGTTAAGTTTACTGTCATGCAAGAGTTTTGCAGGTGAACTTAATAACCTTTGACTTTGTCAGCTCTGAAGGCACCATAATCCCAAATGAATCTAACACAAAAGATTGTTAGCCATTGGAGCAACCTATGCAGAGTAACTCTTAACAGTTGACCTCACATTGTTACCTCCCACATCACCATAATATAAAGGTTCCCCCATGTGCATCTATGACCAACAATTAGTTGAAAAAGGAGCGATGGTTGCAAGGTTATTTGTTATAAGAAAGTCTTTCCAATAATTACATATGACCTCAAATAACCTTTGAGCTCATAATATGTGACCTCCGACAGCACCGCAACATGATGGTACCCCTAATGCATCTACCATCCAACTTTGATTGCAGTTTCCAAGTAATGGATCATAGACATTTGTGACTGATGGACGACGGATGGATGCCATTTGGTTCTGTAAGTCTAGCCTTCACCTCTGGTGGGCGAGACAAATAGGAAGAAAGAAATTTGATATAAAAACTCACAATTCGCACACAATGAAAGTGATAAAGAGGCTTCATTATATAAACGTATATACCGTAATGCTTGAAAAATACCTTTAAAAGTCCTTTAGTACCGATGTTTATATTAAATTAGAAACATTTCATTTGACTTTGTAAATCGTAATATACATATCGCAATAGCTTTTCACTTACCAAATTTGACTCTATTGAATATGAATATACAGAAGAAAACAAATACAATCTAAATTTAACTTTACAAATATATCAACTTTTCTTATTGGCATCTTTTTTTGCTCAGAACTAGAAAACTTGGATTAGATTGAAAGTAGTTGGTGCTCTATAAATTAAACCAAAATAGTAGAAAATGGGGGGCAGTGTATTATACAAAATAAATTTGTATCATAATATACAAATAATGCACATTTATGAGTCGGAATGGCGATGCAGAGCACTCGCTGGTATTTGCAATATGCGAAAGCATAAAGCGCTAGCGCCTTGCACTTTTACAGGTTATTGTGAATGCCTGAGATGCCTACAACGAGATGCCTTTAACATCACAAATTTTAAAATGTACATTATTTGTTTTATAAAACGGGTTGGCAGTATAAATCTGTAGTGGAAAGCTTGTTTGCATCCCTCTAAATTTTCAACAATCACACAGATGCAGAGGTCACACCTGCTTTAAATTATGACATCACAGGTGTATCTAGTATACACGCCAAAATAAGCGCCAGCAGCATGCCTTCCCTTTGAAAGTACACATATTTCAAATTGCATCTCAGTGTTTAGGTATTATGGGGAAAATGATGGACCCAAAATGCACAGTGCTGCATGAAAAATGCACAGCTGGAAAGTTGTGTAGTATTGAAGCATGAACATGTGACTTGCATACGCATGAACTATTCCCACACTCTTGAACCCGTTTTATAACACTTTTTAATGCATATAGGTGCTGTAATATAAAGTATTTGTTAAGTTTACACGAACCACTGAACAATGCTTGTTGAAGGGCAAAAGAAAAAAAAGCAATCAAACAAAAACAACTGAATATTATAAAATGCTTTGTAACAAGATTAAAGTAACAAACACATGCATTCTTCGCCTTTTCATTTGAGAAAGCATCAACATAAATGGAGTGCTTTTAAAGCATGGTTTTTCATTATAGAATTATAAACATACAATCCTTGCACTTCTCCCCTCGGAAATGGAAAACTTGATTCTTAAATGAATAAATTATTTATGAATCAGTGTATCAAATAATGTCTTTATGTCACACTGCTTTCTTATCCAGAAACTGATTTAAATATTATATTGTAAATCAGCAAATATTGTACTTTACGATGGCTACATATATCATTATAAAATATAATTGATATGAAAACGAGACATTACTCACCTCGAAAGTATAACCAAAATCAAATTAAACTTTCTACTTTTGACTACCATGATGCTTATTCAATCAGCACAGATGAAAGAAACAAACATATCTAATCTCTGCATTTCATACTTAACAAGTGGTAAAAGATCACATTAGGATAAGACTTAAGAGTCCAAACTCGCAAAAGAGGTTCAAAACTTAGGTTATATGTTAGCTATTTTTTTAGATAAGTGGAAGAAAAAAGCATGCATGTACATAGATTTCGATTGCCCATTTTATAACAAAGTAAATTTGATCTGGATGTAGGGCCATATAGTTAAGCAAAAGCATTGCATCAACCTTAATACACAATCTTTTATCCCTTTCCATGCAATAAATTGCATTTTTCAAACAAAACCTTATCAAGAGATTACAATGTATACAGAGTCCCTAATTTGTAACATCTTCAGCACAATTAGAACAAAGCATTTCTTTTTAATAATGGGGGAGGTGGATTGCATCAGAAAGGGATTCTATTTATAGCGATGACCAGCGGTTGAGAAAAGAAGTTGCTTCTTGCGACCTTTCTTGTTCTTCCGTCCTCCTCCTCCTTCAGTTTCTCTATCTACTTCCTCACCTGGTAAGAGAATGAAAATAAAACCTGTAAGAAACCTCGATATTTCAGAACCTATCGATTGACAAACAAGTGAGTTTGAGAAAAGTGACGTATAATCATTTACTACTAACCAAATTAAATGAGATAGTGAAGTGTTTCTTTGCTTCATAGGCACATATTTCATAATTATGCTTGTTTTATTTTTCTCTATTCATTCAAATCTACTTTTCATTGGGGAAGACTTGTGCTTTATAAATTGCTTTTTTGCAACACATGGGACAGATTTCATTAACATGGAATAATCTTACACCCTGAAATCAGAAAGTTACAAATTTACTCTTTCAACTTAAAAAGCTAGTTTTGCATATTAACCTTAATTATAGAAATACAATCAATCTTGCAAAATAGAATTCATTGACTAATAACAAAGGGTTTGGAAGACAAACATTCAGAAAATTTTTAATACATCAATATCATATCAATATCATATATCAATCACATCATATGATATCATATCATATCAATATCAATCAAACAATTTAAACAATCGCAATATAAATTTCCCAATATTTTTTTGGTAAATTGGGGGAAGAGGGGAGGGATAGAAATGACCCTGTGATGCCTTATAAATCTTTACTTCAACTTACTTTTCTTGATTGACATGGATGCAGCCTTATCTAGTGCGTCTTGTATGGCATTACTGAAGGCATCCTTGAACAGAGGGACAGGTACATAGTCTTCATTATCACTTTCATTGCTACTTGTAACCTCACGCCTAGGAGTTCGGCCATAGCTGGTGACGTAGTGCTGGGGACTAGCTGATGGTGGATTACCCGACTTCATGGGAGATGATGGCTTGGCTGTTCCATCACGCAACATCTGAACATATGAAAAATGATAAGCAACAAGAATAATGACAATGATAGCAATTGTGATGTTAATGATGGATATGTAATAAAACAAATTTTCATAATGCATACATAGCCATAAATATTGGGCCATGTTTCACTGCAGATATAGAATTATATGAATTAGATAAGGTAGCCAATTGAAATGTATGGTCTAACTTAACCAAGGGTATAAATACTATGAGAATCCAATCAAAGGGCCTGAAAATATTACCTGTGCAAATGAGCGATGACCTCCCTGGTTATCTGGACTAACGGAGGGCCATGATCCTCCTCCCCCTCCACTTGCTCCTCCTGATGGAGACATTGGGGCATCCAAAGGAGAGTTGGCAACCTCCACTTCGTCTGCAAGATAAAATTATTAATAACTAGATGAGTTCTCTGCTCGTTATCGTGAGAACAGGGTTCTAATGGGTATTTAAGGACCACTTGCCCTTTGACCTACATTAATCAGATCATGGTCACTCCTTCATGTATACTTGAAGTTTAATGGTGATCCGTCAAGAAGCTTTTAGTTTATATCGCGAGAACGAAATGGGACGGATGGACAACCTAAAAACACATTCCCCAAGCAACCACCTACGATAGACAGGACTTAAAAACTTAAGATTTTAACAAAACAAATCTTTCTTGTTTTTATGCAGATTCTTTTGAAGCTTTCTAATTTTCTGATTCAAACAAACAGTGTTAGCAAGAATTTCAACTTTTTATTTCTTAAACTAAATCAGATCTATATTATATCCTATATTATATTGATATCACTCACTCTATTTTCCTTGAAATAATTTGATTTATGTGATTTTTGCAAATTCATTAGTATTCATGACTCACATGACCAAATTTTTTTTAGTGTAAGATTCCGTTCACAAAATACCATTATCAATACCAACTTTTGAAAAGGAATCCGACCCCCCCCCCCCAAAAAAAGGGCCAAAGTTGTCAGTTTTTACATGGCGATAGTTATGCATAAGATACATGGAAACCAATGACAAAGACTTTTTAGCATATAGTGTGTACTATTTTCCCTGCTCTTAAATATTGAGGAAGAGTTTGGTTTGTCCTGTGATCATGAATTCTAAAACTCACCCCCCCCCCAAAAAAAAGGCCAGGAGCTCTTGTCATTCACGTAAAATTCTAAACACAATCAGCTTCTACTTTATGAGGTGTACTGTAGTCTCAGGTATCTGACTCTTGTTTTCAAACAGAGGGCAATAGGTTCAAAACCATGGCATATTTACTTTAAAAAAAATCATCCAGTGTGCTTCACTTCACCCAGGTGAGGTCAATGGGTTCTTGGCAGGATTAAATTCCTTGAATGAATTGACCATCATAGTTAAGTGGCAGCTTGAGCTAAAGCTAAAGGTAATGCTAAATGTATTTTGTATCATCTTGAAAAGGGGGTCTATTATAAATCTACTTATTGTTTCTTGTAATAATATCCAACTGAGTGCAGAGGGATGCATTTGGCAATGATATGTGCTATAAAAACATGTTGGTATTATTATTATGGAAAGAAAATATTTGGTAGTTTACCATGTAAGGAACCATAAATGAGATCATCATCAGGATGATCTGATAGAACAGAGCTGTAGTTTGAGGAAGCTGCTGAATCTACTGACGCAGGAGATATGGGTCTGGGTAAAACTGAGCTCTCTGGAACAGCTTCTGTACTGCAGGATGGGAACTGATTGGTGCTCTTCAGAGAATATCTTGCCTTAGGATCTATTAAATATACAAATGGTGAAACTAATATTCAAGATTTCATCTGTTAAGTACTTATTCCATCTTTACAAAACAAAATAAGAATTTGGCAGTGGAACAAAAATAAAATTTTAAAATCAAGCTGATAATAACTTAGCTTCTATTTTTAAACACTATCGCAAACTTGCAAACTTAACCCTAACAAGGCCAAGGGGGGGGGGGGCCTCAGAGCCCCGCTCTAACATTTTGAAATGCAAAAAGTTCTTGCCACAATATTTTGTGACTGTTTCCTTCTCGTCTCCTGCATCTTTTAAGACCAAATTTGCAACACCCTAAGATAAACATAGTTTTGTAAATCATTGTTAGACCGAAAAATGCTTAAAAACATAATTTTGTGTACAATTTGTGTTTTCAGTCAATCGTAATAGATGTATAAATGTCTTTACTATTACTGATTCAAAATATATTGTTTTTATGCTGTTTATGATCACAAGTGTCACCAAAAAGTAATAATAAAAAAAATGAAAAACAAAAGGTAAAAAAAAAATGAAATAAAAGTAATTTTCATTGAAAAAATAATTTCATAGATTAGGTCGCGGGCAATTTACGTGCCAATTTTCAGCATGATAGAGATCTCAAAGGGGGGCTTCCCCCCCCCCCCCGACACATGGTCTCACAAAATACCTGGGTCTAGTGAGGGTTAACCCTAGACAAAGATATACATGGAGCCTAGTGCATGAGTAGAAAAGGAATCTATGCTCGGTGTCTTTAGATAGGTGTCAGGTGAGTGCATGTCTACAGGTGAATCCCAAATGGGCACCATCTGAGGAAACCAAACTTTCAGTGCATTTACTTTTACACATGACAAAGCAAAAGTGTATTGTTTCATAAAATAGAGACACAGAATGTGAGTATTTCAATGATCTTGAAGAACATTTTTTTTGCTATCCTATCTTGTCATGGTAGCAATGTTTGTGATGGAGGGACGACATTTGGATCCCTTAGTCTCGCCTGAACCTCTGGTGGGCGAGGCAAAAAGTAGTAAACTAAATCTCAATATCCTCTTCATTGATGCAATTACACACAACGCAACTCCATGTTTCAAAAAGTAAAACATCTTTAACAGCTGTATATGATTGGAATACTTACAGACACCATTCTTACGGTCCTCTTCCTGATTGATCTTGCGTTCCCTACGCTTCTCTTCTCGAGCCTTCTTATCCCTCTTCTGTTTCTTCCTTTGAATCTCTGTAGAGAAGTGGGAGAGTGTCTTGGGTGAGAGGTTAGGGGGTCGTAGGGCAAGTTCACAGATGCTGACGTCACATGTCAATGGCAAGTGCTGAAGTTGGCGCATCCTGTTACGGAAATCCTGGAAGAGCAGAGGAAATGGGAGGAATTATCATTGATGTCAAAAATAGCTTGGAGATCCAACTCAGTATCATCATTTAGTCTTTACTTGGTATCTTCAATGTCATCTTGGGTACTTTCAGGCTACACTGAAACAAAGGCAACTGTCTATGGAGGCAGAAAAACAAGCTGATACTTTGAAAATAAGATATCAAACGTTACCTGGGTAATAGAGACATGTTCAATCTCAACAATCTTGGCTGTGATGGTCAATGGAGAGTACTCTAGATGACCATATTCATGCGTCAAGCAACGAGCATTGAGGGAACCAAGATAGAGGTGCTGCCCATCCTCAGCTGTATGGCAGAGAGCAAAAAGTGATAGAGAAACAGAGGGACAGGGGAAGGTAGGTCATTAGGATATAAAACATAAACTTTATACAATGTTCTTTATTAAATTAAATGATTTTTTCTTAATAATGCCAGTTTCTAAAAGTAATATTCTGTATTTCTGAAATGACTGAATTTTATTTGTACTAAATATATACTGCAGGATCCTGGAAGATAACGTGAAGCACAAGTGGTAGTATGGTGACACCCTAGTTGAAAAATTCTTTGACAGATATGATCTTATCAACAAATCAGAAATCAAGAAAATTGATGGAAATATCTTAAAGACAACATACCTTGGTAGAAAAAGACATTTGAGTTACTGGATGAAGTCTTTCTCTCTCTACCTCCAGGAAGATCGGTGTGATTGGATGACAACTCAACATGGTCTACTCCTTCCTTTTCTCTCTCATCTCCTTTATCTTCTTCTTCCTGCCCAGTCTTCTGTGCTTCAGGTACATCCTCAGAAGATGCATTGGTTAGACCTCCACTGATTACTTCAAGGACATCATCAGAACCTTCACTGTGTGGTGCCTGGGTAATGTCTGGTTGAGTGGTAGGTTCAGTCTTAGATGATTCTTGAGGTGGTGGTTTATCGGGGGGTTCATCTAGCTCTTCATCAGAGAAAGCAGAGGCATACACGATGCAATCCTGTAATCATTAATAGATGGATACAGACATCAGGGGTATAAGTACGTTAGTATCTTATTAATATAATCAGTTCACTTGCACCTAGTCCCTCTCTTCTTCATTATTCGTAAACGATAGACAATCCGCAAATTTGCTTTAGATTTGCTCTTTGATCAATAATTGAGCTATCTAAATAAACAGCATCAAGACAATTGTAAATTGTTTTAAGTTTTAATTCAGAGCAAAGTGAACTTAAACTTACAATTTAAAATACGAATAATTGAAATGAAGAAAAAGGAATACAAATTTCTCTTCTGAATGTCGAAGTAGGAAATTGCAGAGATGTGCAAATAATATTTTATAATGCTTTGATTTCCATTTGTACCAAAAATACATTGAAGTTATACAGCAAGTATAGATTAAAGATGAACTCATTTGACTAGGACTGTGCACATACTAACCTCTTTTGGTAGAATGTTTGTTGACACCATCACGTCATTATCATCCTTGTTTTGGTCTAAGGATTTGTTCTCATCTAAACATGACATCAACGATAGAATTAAAAAATCTGGTTCATACAAATTTCAATATACTGTCAGTAACACAATTTCGTTATTATTACGTGGTCTCCTCTACATGTATATGAATAGGAAACTATTTCCTATTTATATAGACTGGCTTCTATAGTCCAACCACTAATAAGGCAGAAGCATACACAATTATCACAAAAGATATCCATTATGAACTATGTCAAATATTTCAACAACAAAGTCAAAGTCTAATATTCTTTGTAGTAAATGGTTGGTCTGTGCCAAGCCCCAAAATCAGTAGATATTGAATGACTGAAAGCATTGTGCCATAATAGTCCATGCTACTTTTGCCCTACTGTTAGAAGCACCATGAGTGCTAAATCCATCAAAATAATCATTCTTCTTCAAAAACATGGTAATTTCCAAGCATTACAATTAAAATTACCTGCAACAAAAATAAAAAGACAAAAAAAAAGAACAAGAACCATTTACGGAAAATGTTGATCATCGTGGTAGCTGAATCTGAGTAAAGAATTAATCTGTTGTCTCACGATGCAGCAAACTGAAATTGCGACGTTTCGACTGCTCCTGCTAGTCTTCGTCAGGCAATGAGGTGGACACTCGCTGCGCGCGCCTTTTATACCGTAGGCTACGGGCCGTCGGTGCCGGAACCGCTGTGGTGTGATTGGTCGGCGCAACCGACCAATCAGAAGCCGCGGACGGTGCGATCGCCGTGGGGCTTGCGGACGTCGAGGAAAACCCGTCGGCTGCAGTCGGCGTAGAAAGCGGGCAATTTGCAGACGTCGAGGAGTGAACCGCGGTAGCTGTGCAAAAACTAATGCGGTTGGATGCGGACGTCGGTCCGCATGCCTGACGAAGACTAGCAGGAGCAGTCGAAACGTCGCAATTTCAGTTTGCCGCATCGTGAGACAACAGATTAATTCTTTACTCAGAAGAACCATTTAATACAGCTGGGGCCATTGCAGAAACAGTTGCATTTCAAAGCAAATAAAAAAAATGAGTATCATTGGTTTAAAATCAAATTGACATGCTTTCCATCACAACTCTCCCAGCAACAGGCCCATTTTACAGGATCAGAGCATATGACAGAAAGAGTTGATATCAATTATAATCCAGAAATCAAAAATAACTTAATCATCAACTTATCAAAAGCACAGATTTTACACTTGCACTTGATTTCCCAAGTTGAATTTCAACCGCAACTCCTTAAGCAATAAAGCCCTTGAAAAACTAACCAGTGTTTGGTGCTGATGTTTCAGAAGCTCCTTTTTCCAGGCAAAGACTATTACTTCTTTCCTAAATAAAGAGAAAATAGAGGATTTAAAAATCTTTAAACCCAAGTGCTGATGATCATGTACATATATACAATGGTGCTCAAAAGTTAGTGAACCCCATCAGAAAATGATTATTTAAAGTGTATCAGTTCTATCATGTTTTAGATATTTAATTGTGAAGTCAGGTGATAAAGTATTCCAGTCAATGAAGTTGGTTTCTTTCAACACTCAGCCTAACTCCACCCTAACTCTACCCGGGCATCACAAATTTTGTCTTAAATGATGCGCAAGACCTGAGAGTAAGAAGCAGGTGAACGTCGTGCTCAAAAACATATGCGCGGCAGCATAGTCACAAGATTCACTGAGAGGAGGGGGTCAATTTGGCCCCCGCCCAAGTTAACTATGGATTATAATAGAATGTTATATGTATTTATAAAATGTAAAACAACAATGACAAATGGATGACAGGAAAATGAAAGTAATATTAAACTGTACAACATAAAAAATACATTTCACATAACAATGTAGAATACATATCAGCCATAACCAAAAAAAAAAAAAAAAAATTGAAATTAATTAAATTGCAATGTTGCTTACCTTCAAAGATTCCATAGCTCTCTGAATAAATGATTTTTCAAAGTCCTAGAAAATAAACAGAAAACATATTTTATTCATAAGGAAATATTTCTGAAGGGTTTCAAACACTCTTCAGGCAGGTTTGGCCTGACAGCAAAACATCACATATTTTATTAAAGCCTTCATAGGGAATAAAACGTAATATTTTTTTGAGGCTCATGAATTAATTTTCATGAATAGAGAAAATGCGCTTTTTGTTTGATGAGAAAACTCATTTCGAGATTCAAAAGTTCTTGCTGGCTGCATAGGATATGTTAACATCATTCATTTTTTTTGTTTATGTCTGTGAGTTCTTTCATTTAATCTTTAGATTTAAAAGGTCCACCATTAACTTGTACTTACATCAACTGATTCATTCAGCTGCTTTTCCAATTCTCTCCTTTCTCTTTTCAATATCTGAAATAAAATAATGACACAACAAAATTAATACATTTCACAATAACTCATATCATGATCACTCTAATGAGGATATGCACACTTAATATTTGTTTTCTTCATAATTATATTTAATAACAGGAATATATTATGATAGATTCAATTAATATCTTTTCCACTCAATCCAGATTGCCACTGTTACTGCAGTAAGGTTTTATTTATATCCCATTTGTAAACACACAAGTTGTCAGATATGCACTGATCACTTTTCAAGATTGAAAAGTTCTTAACTCTAAAGCAATCCAGGCTTCTTTGAGGTATTCTCTGGCCCAGGGGGAAGGGGGGGGGGGAAGGTGGGGGTTTGAATCTCGCCTGCTGATAATTTGAGAGCTGTAAAAATATGCACGATGGTAGTGTACCATGTAATGTACAGGATTGTATGGTCAATGTTTATAAAATGACACAATTTTCTTTCAAACATGATGTAAGGACAATTTACCAAAGTTTCACAGATTTTCGCATGAAATCAATTTTTACTACAACTACTACCATTCATATCTAAGATTTAGATGTTGGTGGTTGGAAAATCAGCGTCTTTGTCTTGCTTCTGCTATGCAGGTGAGCAAAGAGCACTGATTTTCAAGAATATGTATTTTTAATTTTTACCTGATCTAGAACGTCGCTTGGGCTGGCAATCATCAGCTTTGCAAAGCAGGTTTCATTGGGAGAATCCATCAAACATGGAGATGTAGGTAATTCTGCAGGAGCACTGTCCAGACGGTGTGGATGAATGGTGATGGATCCCTTCTCCCGCTTCATTAGCCGCATGGTGATGGTCTCTCCTACATTGAACGTCTTTAGAGATTTGGCAACCACGCTGGTAATAGAAATAAAATTTTGATTTCAAGTCTTGCCTTCTTCAAGTCAGTAAGTAAACTTTGATGCCGTGAAGTGCACATTTTTAATCATTATTATCTATATTGTGTGTTCTAACAATGCATTTCTGCGTGGTTCGCCTAAGCAGTATCATGCAGAAGACAATGAAATCCAATAAATATCTCTTAGGCTCAAGTACAAAACTTGCTACTCAATAATGTGATCATGGTGACTGTGCCAATGGGCTAAGTGCATAATAAATAGATATTGCTTACAAGTTATGCCTCAAGAACAAGATATCCAACAAATGAGAATTGCACACACAAGTAATTTCTGAAAGATCAAGCCGTCATGTGTACAAAAGTAATGACCTCATCTACAAGCTGGGTTTTCAGGCTTTACTTAATCCAAAGCATTAGCTTTAGATAGGATCCTGAAAAAGCCTGGGCCGGTATTCAATTCCAGAATTTTAAATATTTTGCTTAAGTAAAATACTCTTTCATCTTTAGTATTACATTGCATTTTTGGGGTATTTTGCTTAAATCTAAGTCAGTCATCTACCAGACTTAAATCTGGCTTGCATGCAGTTTACAAATGTGATACGGGCAGTCGTAAATTCTGTATACAGGTGGATACATGCATCGCGCATCATTTGGCTTAAAATAATGAAATTGTTATTAGCAAACACTTTGCTTAAAGTTGGCTTGATTATGTAAAGATACAAAGGAGTGATCTGCATATGAGAATAAGCACTTGGCTTAACCAAGTAAAATCTTAAGTAATTCACTTACTTAATGAGTAATATGAATTGAATACCGGCCCTGCTAATTGGTAAGTTCATGTAAATTATCATTATTTATTCGGCATAATAAAACATACAAACAATAGGATAAGGAGAGTCAAATGGATGCCAAGAAAGGAAAAGATAAACTAAATATCTATGACCCGAATGTCTTCCTTTCCAATCTATGTGACTTTACATAAAAACATACATGTCAATGTACTAGTAAGTAGTAAAATAAAGTTACCATAAGTAACGGTGTATTAACCGCACCCCCAACTTTGGACTAAAAAAAAAAAAAAAAAAATTCCTCTCACATTTACATGCATATTTGAGGTACGAAGAAACAAAATCTAAGTTTTTAAGATTTCAAAGTATCCAAGAGATTACCGGTATGCGGAAATCTGCTGTTCTTGATCAATTCAATCTACAAATGTTAGAAAGAAAGAACGGTCCCGACAATATTGGCAACTTACACACTCACCTCACAGTCACAGTGTACACACACACAGCACTGCCATTACATTGCAAACTACGATATAGTACATGTACCAGTCATGCCAGTACATCTTATCAAATTATGATCTGTGTCTTTCCCGGCCCAGCGTAGGAGGAAGAAACATTCACATTTCTTGCATCACAACCTCACAATCACTTCTCAGAAATTTGATGTCTTAGCATGAATTTTGGATACAGGATTACAGGAAGGTTCGAGAAACAAAGAAATTGACATTTTTTCCTTTTGTTTTTTAGTTTATTTTACGGCTTCGTGCCGTCTCTCTCGTGCGTGGTTTACATGGTATCTTATGAAAAGCAAACAGGAAGGAAAAAAAAACAAGCTGGCGCGAAACGGGACTTTGAATAGCGCCAGCTTAAGTCGCACTATAACCACATTACAACGCAATCTCTAAGCTCACTCAACTCTCGCTCAGCGGTGACAAAATATTACCGAGTATGCTTGGCGTCTCTTTTAAACTAGCCAGGGAACTTCACTACTTTGAATCGAGAATAAAGTTAAAATTAGTGTCATGAAGGTGGGTGCGTTTGTTATGGACAACATTTAATAATGTAATAATCGCTTTCCATTACCCGCGGCTCATACCCCTCTAAACGACATTGCCTGGGCGGCTACGCCCGGCCACCCGATGTGTTGTGAACTGGCAGACATCGAACATGTACGGGAGGGGTTACGGCGGGCTGGCTCAGACCCGTCACCGTGTATAAACCGCACCCCCGACTTTTGCTTCTATCCCGCCGAGAAAAAGGTGCGGTTAATACACCGTTACTTACGGTATATAAATTATGACATTAAACATCCTTTACCATCAAAGATACAATCATCTGATTGTAATTGCATATATGATCTGCCAACCTGATCTAGAACATTTAAGTATCTGAAATGCTAAAAATCTGTATTTTGTTGAGGAAATCAGTGTTTCCAAAGAAATTACACAGGGAAACACATCAACACAAAACTTAAGAGATCAGTATTTTGCATGAAACCATCAGTATTCTTCTCATTTTTCAGTAATAAATACAGAAAAATCAGTACTACTTGGCAGCTCTGGAACAGTTACAATTAATTGTCACTGGGCCAAAGATGTATACCTCCCATCTAACTCACCTTTTCAAGTCAGTGGCCATTACAGATTCATAGCAAATAGGGCACTTGCGCCATTTTTTCTCCCCAAGCGAGATATAGTGCAAGATACATGGCCAGCAAAAGATGTGCCCACATTTTGTAATCTTGGCTATAAGAAAAGGAAATAAAGAACAAAATGTGTTACAAATCTATGTTCAAGTCATTGTGCATTGATACTATCAATGTGAATAAATCCCCTCAGATTACAGCATAAATTTACTTTACACACTTTTTTTTATAATGCTCATATCTGTCTCATACATGCTTCAGTTCTCCACAATTACCATTTGAAATTCAGAAATAAATGTAATACATAACTCTTGAAATTCAAGGAAATGACTTCTGCCGGGTATCCATCAATCCCATCTGGGTTGAGTGGGGCAGTAGATTAAAGTGTGACAAAAGGCAAAGGACATCAGTAAAATGGGATCAGTACCATGGGACGATTCCATAATTGTGATTCATTTGATGATGTCACCCTAGTAATTTGGGAGGCTGGGAACCCCCTAAAGCCCTACAAGACACTGTATATGTGCAATTCATAGGGTTAGGGTTATGAAGCCCTACATGTCAGTGTATACAAATTTGTAATATTTTGAAAGGAACCATTATTAATTATTTTAGAATTGAGATGAACCTGAAGGTTGAAGGTGAAATATCAATGTACATACCTGCAGTTGGTGGGTATAGGCAGATGGGACAGGACGGCATCTCATGTCCTAGCATGCGTATCTGTTCAATCAAATCCCATTCCACTAAAGCATCAGGGTCTACACACTGCTGCTTGTAATCTCCTTGTGCTTTCACTACAAACTGGCAACTGAAATATGGCAACAATATATGCAAGCATTACTGTCGTTACTAGATTAATTAAAGTTAATCATGAAAATAACATAACACAGCTTATGTCAAGTGAGGGCACAATTTCTTAATCATGTAATAGAGTTAACACTATTTTCAACTGTCCCAGAATAGGTCTGGAAATGGGACTAATTTAAACTTTCCCCTTTCTATACACATATCTGTATTCTTACTCAATTTATGTAGGCCTACATGTAAGCCTCTTTCTACCAAACCCATAACAGGGAATCAAGGGACCTTCTTCTTGCTTGGCCATCCCATAATCCTACATGTTACTTACTTTGCTTGCAAGAACTGCTCTTTGCTAAAGCGTTTGTAACCCCATCTTGACCTGCCACGAAATCCTGAGCCCCCTCTGGTATCTTCAGTCTCTCTCGGAGAGAAAGTAAAATTGATGAGGTGATTCAGATTTAGTTTCTTCGGACCCTGAGGAAGGGCTGAACCAAATTCAGCCCTCTGAGTTACTGTCACCTTCAAAGTTTTAGAACAAAGAACAAAGAATTAATTCATATTGCTGTACCTTAAAAGACGATAAAGGCTGAAAAAAAAATCATGAACATGTTATACACTTTGTAACAATGTCTTTGCTTAGACTTTGATCTGATGTATCCACAATCTAGTACATTGGAAAAACTTGGGTGTTGATTTAACACCAGCCCGGAATCTATATATGTCCACACCAGAGTAGTGTTGAAACAACACCAGTTTGGAATCAAACCGATTGCTGTTTTGATACTAATTGGTGTTGTATAATAATAAGAGCGGTATGGTATTTATAAAGCCCCTTTTGCCCGAGGATACAAAGCGCTGCTATTATTACCCCGGCTTTAGCTCGAGCTGCCATCACCGGCCGCGGCGCTCATTGCATGCAAGGAATTAATCCTGCCGGGTACCCATTCACCTCACCTGGGTTGAGTGCAGCACATTGCGGATAAATTTCTTGCTGAAGGAAAACATGTGATGGTTAGGATTCGAACCCACGACCCTCTGTTTGAAAGGCGAGAGTCAGAACCACTAGACCACGATGCACCCGCGTCGTATAAACACCTATCTGGTGTTAGACCAAAACATAACTGGTGTTTAACACTTCTCTGGTGTGGACAGATATAGACTCTGGGCTAGTCTTAAATCAACACCAGAGTGTTTGCAGAGTAGTGATTGGCTCTAAACTTGGGTTCAGACTTTTTAACAGGGATGCCATGGTCTTAGTCCAATACATGCAATTCTCCAATACAGCACAAACCCACATTTCCAGTAAAATAAAATAAAATAAAAACAATGTTTTATTTACCCAGGGTAACCACTTTAGTTTGGAAACTGCTCTACCAGCAGGCCTTGTATAAAGCAATTTTAATGGCATCTCATGTGGTAAAATTACTTAAACTAAATCAAACTGTCAGTTACCTCATCGCGTCTGCTGGCAGGAAGACATCGGCTGCGTGGCCGCTTGTCCAAGGCCCTACTCTTTTGCAGCGCTGGTCGACGTGACTGACTGTTGTTAGGATCTCCTGGAGTCCGACCCTGTGGTGGTTCACGCCTGTTCTTATTATATCTCTGAGGCTTGGAAACATTGCTACGTCCATTCTCTGTGTAAATTAAAATGTTAAAGTTTTTGTTTACCTTGCTCTCATTTCTTTATTTCTGATTTAATTAAGTCCATACCTGGTACAATGATCTTTGGGTAATACTACATGTATTTCCATGAGGGTGATGGCAAATTGCCAATTCGTCTACAGTCAAATCGTCCCAGTGAGACTTGTGTATCATGAACCACCTTGTCTTTATTTTTCTTCTGGTTCCCTTTCTCTCCCCTTTTCTGTTTGTCTCTTTTTTTGGGGGGGGGGGGGTGGGAAGGCCCCTTGATCTGTTCTCTATCTTTATTTCTGTTCTTTTCCTTCTCCCCCCCCCCCCCTTTTCGTTATATTTCTTCTCTCTCTCTTTTTTCTTTGGGGGAGGACATTATCCCTCTGGTCCCCTAGATCCACGCCAGGTTAAACCAACTGGACAAATTTATGCATATTTGATTTTATTTTACCTCATGATAGAAAATTGGTATTCTAAAGACGAATTGGCAATAATTGACTTTACAAATTATTTTTTTAAAGTGGGGGGGGGGGGCTTTGGACAAAAGGCACCCTTTCGGCGACACCTGGGAAACGGGCGACCTTTAAGGAAAGGTTTGTGTCCCCCTTAACATGACGCACCAGCACCCACCCATACGGTACAAGCCACCACCAAATGTAGAGCCTTGCCTAAGCTAGGTAGGTCCTGAAGCAGAATGTATCACCACTATTTGAGCATCAATTTTAATGGCAAAATGTGCATAGTCTTCATTGAATACTGACTGCAGTGTGATGAACAATTCCTATTCAGATTTTCTTCAGAGGCTGCAATATATTACCAAATGCAGAGAAAATCTGCAACTGTTGCAGTTTTATAGACAATTTTACAAATGTATATTCTCTGAAATTTCCTATTCCTATTTTCTTACAATATGAACATATCTTAGAAATCGAGGCGTAGGAAATAATATTCCCTTGCATGAGAAATTAAGTGCCTACATGTAGCTTTAGGACCCCTTCCAAATCTGGTGGTGAAATAAAGTTGTGAAAATTGAGGACTTGCGCTTTCGTTATATATTTTTTCTTTTGAACATTTTCCTACAGAGGCTTTAATACAAAAAAGTAACAGCCCTTACAACTCAAAACTTTAGAGAATTGTACTAGTGTAGTGAACCCTCATACCAAATACCAACATATTTGTAAAAATACTTTGAAGAGTTTTTTTACTCGATTTTTTTCTTCTTTGAAACATTAGTTTTTTGTTGTCCCTAACAAAGTACAATGTATGACTTGTCGCTTGCATTGATTGGCCAGGATATCAAAAATTCTAATCGGAAAGCCTTGATAAAAGCACAACTCGTTGAACGCAGAGGGCAGTAACTAACACACTGCTGCCACTTTTTCCTCTCCAGCAGAAAAAAATAAAAAATCAGGAATAAATCATCGGTAATGTATAGTTTTGATATTTTATTGAATATATATAATGCTCGGGTGGAGAAATTTACGATATTCATCAGCCGATGAATTTTTTTTTTTAATTGGCACTGCTCATGTCAGTGTTTTTATTTAGTGTTATTATCCATTTACATAATTGTGACGCTATCAAGACATTGTTATCTTCATAGGGCCACATGAAGGAGAGATTTGGAATTGGAGAAAACAATGTTGCTCCAAAATACTTGATTTGTTATTAACAAATCATTTTAAACTCAAGTATTTTGGAGAAAACAATGTTGCTCCAAAAATAAAATACTTGATTTGTTATTAACAAATCATTTTCAACTCAAGTATTTTTGAGAAAACAATGTTGCTCCAAAATACTTGATTTGTTATTAAAGGGGAAGTTCACCCTAAAGAAAACTTTGTCGTGAAAATAGCAGAAAAAATAGTAAAAAATATTGGTGAAGGTTTGAGGAAAATCCATTAGAGTAAGAAAGTTATTAGAGTTCAAAATTTTGGATTTGTGACGTCATAAACGAGCAGCTGCCCCATGTGTTATGTAATATAAAATGTATGAATTTCAAATTTTGTATGGTTCCTGATCTGCCTTAATTTTTTTTTCTTTTCATGATCGGGTATGAAATGATTTGTCTATTGATATACAAAAGTTACAGTGAAAACCATTTTCAATTTTCTGAGAAAATTACATTTCATTGATTTTTTTACCATTCGCTATGTCGGAATGCTGCTCGCATATGACGTCACAAATCAAATAATTGAAATTCTAATAACTTTTTAATTATTGGATGAATTTTTCTCAAACCTTCGGCAATATTTTTAATTATTTTTTCTGCTATTTTTACAATAAACTTTTTGTCAGGGTGAACTTCCCCTTTAACAAATCAAGTATTTTGGAGCAACATTGTTTTCTCCAAAACTCTCCTTCATGTGGCCCTATGAATTGCCGCACCAGGCGTCAGTGGGGAGTAAGCCTACGAAGAGTAGATGACTTTTACTTCCAAGACGCCTCCAGTCCAGGCTAGGGTCGGGTGTCCGAACACTTTATATTTGAAGCCTTCTTTTTTGTCTTTGCCTGGATTACACTAGGCCCTAATTGACTAAAAATGTGAATTCACTGGTTGTGGTTGTAATCATCTTCTATTTTGTTCTCTATAATATAACATAATTACAAGCGAAGTTTCATCAATTTTTAGTACAATATTATTGCACTAAAAATTGATGAAACTTCGCTTGTAATTTTTTCCATATTGATCGTCCGGACACACAACCTGTCCGGACATACAATAACTGGGTAGAATCCCCGGGGGGGGGCACTCGACCAAAAAAGTGGTGGGGGTGTGCCGCGGGCGAGACAAAAAACGGGGGCCTTGGAGCGGGCTTATTGTAAAAAGGAGGGTCCTTGGAACGGGCTTCGGAACGACAAATGTTTGTGAAAACGGGGGTCCTTGGAACGGATCGCCAGCGTGTGAGCGCGTATATGCATCCCTACGGAACGGTCATGCGTGCATGATGCAGCTAGCGCGGCCTCCGCCGGGGAGCTCTGCGGCCGCTTTTCACCAAAATTGCAGCTCATTCAACGCGATCGGAGCGGCGTAACGAAAAATATGCGAAGCTTTGGAGCGGATTTCTCTCTTCTCTTTTCTTGATAAGAAGAAAATGCTATGCCTTGGAGCGGCTTTCTTTGTTCTTTTTCTCAACAAGGCAAAAATGCTATGCCTTGGAACGGAAATTTGAGTGTAAAAATGGGGGTCCCCTCCGCGGCACATACCCACTATGCGTTATATACTGAGTGCCCCCCCCGGGGTAGAATCTACCCATCTTGATCGGTACTATTATTAAAATTCTTATTTTCTTACCCTTCCCCTTCGTATCACACGAAGTCAGACGAGCTGGAGATGACGTGACCCTCTTTTCCATATCTTTGTTTTCCCTGGCCATCAACTGAGTGATAAAATTTGAAAATATTTGAGCGATAAAACGCCCCTTCTTCAAGAGAAGCTTGGTTGAGGTTGTACAATTCTGAAGACATGATCGCACTTCACTGTTGCGCCATATTGGTGAAACGAAAAGAAATTGTCAACCGTGGACAAATGCAAGGTTGAAAAATAGGGTGAAAAGGGCGAAGATATAAAATAAATTGATCTCGAACTTGTGCTTTAAAGCACAAGTATTAGAATCTTTGGCTCGTGGGCGATCCAAATGGCCAAAAGCGACCAAACTTTAAAGTCGTTTCCGACTTTATCGGACAAGTAGGCGACTACAATCGCCAGCTGATTCCAAAAATGGCCCCCAAATATCCAAATTAAACGAACGTAGAGGGCAGCAACACCGGACGCTCTGCGGATCGGACGATCGGGGGGGGGGGGGGGGGGGTCTTATTGTTATTTGGCAACCAGTCAATTTTACTATTTTCGCCATCATATATATTATATTATCAACTTTTTTTTTTCTTTTTAAAAAAAAGTAAGTGAATTTATTTCTTTTTCCTTTCTTTTTTCTTTTACTTTTCTATGTCTTTTTTTTTCTTTCTCTCTCTTTTTTTTTATTGGGATTTAAAATCGAGTAGGTGTGTCTCACAATTCAAAATCAGGGTTTTTACTAAAAATATTTTATATAGGCCTACTAGTATGCAAGTAGGATGGAGATAACAGAGAAAGAAATGAGGAAAATCACAGCTCCAATCCTACACGCGTATCGGAGTATGGGGATACGTCTAGATTCTATATAAATATGGCCTTGCGGACTTTATAGAAAACAAGCAAAGAATAAGTACTGACATTTACTAGTATCGTATAATGAGCGCGTGGCGCGAGCTGAAAATGTTGATATTCAGACCATCGGACGGACATTACAGAGCACTTTTTAAAAATCAATGTGTAAATCAAATAAAACACTGAAAGCTTGATGTCCGAGTTGAAATTATATAGGTCTATATATTTTGTTTACTTGAAAAGTCGATATTATATCAGCTTTATTGAGCAAGATATGTATTTCATCGAACAGGCAATCCGCCAATAAGGGGGGTGGGGGGGCTGGATCGGCTTATATGTTCGAGTGCCCACAATTAAAGGGGAAGTTCACCCTGAAAAAGTTCTAATGTAAAAAAAGCTGAAAAATTGATTAAAAAATATTGCCGAATTTTTGAAAAATATCCAGAGAATATCATTTAGATTTTAAAGGGATGATCCGGGCTGAAAGTGTTTATTTCTAAATAAATAGAGTAAAATTCACAAAGCAAAATGCTGAAAATTTCATCAAAATCGGATAACAAATAACGAAGTTATTGAATTTTAAATTTTATCAATATTTTGTGAAAACAGTCCTGCATTTCGTCATGAATATTTATTAGGTGAGCTGATCATATCACATGCCCATTTTCCTTTTTGTTTGATATTATTACATGAAATCATAAATAAACCTAATACCCCCAAGCTGCATGCTTGGGGGTATCAGGTTTTTTGGGGAGGTCAAATTTGACCCCCAAAAGGCTATGTAGGCCATAAAAAGCGTATTATATTCATTGAATAATGCAGCATTCAGTGCTCTGAAATCAAAGCTTTTTCAATTCAAATTCGAAAGAAAAGAAAAATTCTCGCTTGGTCAATAAGAAAATCCATCGCAAATTAGATCTAAATGCATATAATAATAGCCAATTTTTATAAAGCGCTTTTCCCAGAATGGCCCAATGCGCGTTACAGCATAGGGTAAGTGTAGGTAATTGGAGACCACTGAAGCTGAAACTATCCTGACCTGCCTGCGCCTGGCTATAATGTTGTTATAGCGTCATCTACAGTATACTTCTGCAAGATCACTCTGCTTGTTTACGATACAGGTCGTCATGTAGTGCAGCAAAAAACTTCGAAATAGGTCAAGGTATGATATTTTCATCTTAAAATTTTGCTCTGGTGTAAAAATTCATTTTTCAAGGAATGTTGAGGCGTGTTCACATAGTGAAGAGGTGATCGGTAAAAGTACTTCCAATAGGAAGTTTTGTAAGTGGGGCTAGCCACATAAACAGTAAAAACGGCCACTGTGTGTTGTGTATGGGTGATACTGTGGCCACAATGAACTGGTCAGTCCAATAATGTGTGTAGGTAATGGGGGACACCAACATGGCGACTGTTTGTTATGAATTGCAGGTGTCACAGGAAAATTATTCTTTAAGCTTAAAAACATTAATTGCATTTAAAGCATCTTTCTTTTATGTAATGAATCTAAAAAATGACTGCAGAAATGAGAATAAAATAATATGGGCCTACTTTCCTTTTTTTTCAGAAAAGTTATTCTTAAAGCACTTCAGTACATTTATGATTTAAAGCATCATTTATTAATGCAAACAAAAAATCATGTTTTCAACCACATCTGGTTCATATTGTTTTAAATTGATGTTAAAATCATTGGCTACATGTATTTCAGTAAGAAAAGTGCTTGAACTTAGCATGACAGTCCCATTTTTACTAAAGTTTTCTTGCAAATAACATGATTTGTAACTGTCCCTCATTACCTACACATGTAGGTAATGAGAGACCTTTGATGATGACGTCATTAATCCTCATTATCTTATTAATCAATTAATTTGTGTTCACCATTTTGTTACCAAATATAGAGTAGAAGTTGCTGAAGAGGAAAAAAACCTTTTAAGTGTGTGTCATTTTCCATGTTCATGTAAATTATGCAAATGAGCTTAATGGTCTCCAATTACCTACACTTACCCTATTATTACCCCGGTCATTGGATTAATTTCAATCAAGCACGAAAAGTGCACAATTTCCACTCCCGGGGAGCATTCCTTGCATTCGTCGCAGCCAGATATGGCGCTGGCAAAATCAAACATACATCTTTCGCATCCTACCGGATACCCATTTAGCACCTGGGTCGAGAGTGGAAAAGTGTGGATTAACGCCTTGCCAAAGGACGCTAGACCGCGGTGGGATTCGAATACACGACCCTCTGTTTACAAGGCGAGAGTCAGAACCACTACACCGCGGCTCTTCCAGAATATATAATGCCCTCTTAAAGTGAGAGATCCCCTGCCATACAGAAGACTGTCTAGCAACGTTTTCTTTAAGATTAACCCCCCTACTTCGTCCCCCCGGGGGGGGGCACTTCCATTCGCGAGTGGATACCATGCGCGACCATGGGGTCTCGAAAAGCACCCTAAACACGTAATTTCCATATTATGAAAATGCACCCCTTAACAAGTATTGGCGTGTGAAACCCTACCCTTAACAAAAATGGGAAACAAAACGATACTCTTGGTAAATATTCCCTGAAATGAACCCCTAAACAAGTAGAGGAATGTTTTGTTACGGGTCCTTCGGTCGTCGGCTTTATCTTATTTGGTTTAGTAAGACCCCAACTTCTACACCTCGCGCAAATAGGACTCAAACACGTAGTGTTGGGGCAAAAAGGACATCCTTTATAAAACATTTCAATTTTGTTTTATCATCCCCGCAAATTCGACCCTAAACACGTAATTTTCCTACTGAAATAGATACCCTTTTCATTATTTTTGTGTTTTTGACACCCTTATCACGTTACGTACGTAACGTGCCTTATCGTGAAAAGGACATCCTTTTTACGTATTTTTTTGGTCGCGCATGGTATCCACTCGTCAATGTAAGTGGCCCCCCGGGCTTCGTCCACATTATAATCCTGTAAAATTGAAGTTGAAACTCTAAACTTGTCTATTTTTTTAAATCAAAAGCGTTTTGAATATTTTTTAATTCTTTGTGATATTTTATAAAAGAAAATAACTCGGTTGCTATATTCTCTACTGACCGAGGCTAAATTTATTAAAAACATGTAGTTTGGAGTAACTGGTGCATGTCGATCCATGACATTGTATCGGATAGGGGGAGGGAGGGGGCAATTAATGTCTACAATTTTCGGCGCGCTCTGTGTATACTGGAAATTATAATACAATTTTTTTTGCGCGTGCACTTAAAAAATACAATTTTGTATGTATAATTGTATTTTCTATGTCCAGTTTGATGGCTTACAAGTCTTTCCAATGCCGTTTCTAACATATATTTTGCTATGCATATTTTTAATTTTCAAGTTATCAAAACATAGCTGGCAGGGCAATCGATACGTGTTCCCCGAGTCCCCAATATTTCCATAGGGGCGATCGCCCCTACCTCCAGGATCGATTTCTCTGCTAATTGACGTAAATCCGTGTTGATGGGTGGGGGAGGGGGAATGACTGAAATATTTTGGCATTTTTTTGCAATCTTGTTTTTAGATATGCAAGGAATTGTCATTGATATGTCCACAGTGGCATTGTGGGGGCACAAGAAAAATTTTTGAATCACTGAGTGAGCGCGCGAAGCGAGCTCAGTTTCCAGTTATACTGACCTAATAGAGACATTTTAAGGACAATGTCATTAAACGGATATATGCATCTCTCTGATCAAATAATTCCAGCGCGAAGCGCGAGCTGAATTTTTTCAATATTCACACCTAAAATGGGACATTATAATCAAATTTTTGTAATCATGATATGTACCTGTCTTGCTAAACAATGCGAGCGCGAAGCGCGACCTGAAATTTTCGTATATTTTGACCCCAAACAGGGAGATTTTAAGGAATATATTTTAGGAATCCATTAAGAGTATGCATATCTCACCATAGTCATCTAATGCGAGTGTCAAGCGCTTGCTGATTTTATTAGAATTACATCTGAACACATGAAACACTTTTGTAGTCACTGCAATCATGATTATCTCACTAATCAATATTGAGAGCGCGAAGCGCGAGCTGAAAATTTTTTATATTCAGATCAGAAGAATATTCTGATTTTACTCAACTGCTATACACATAACCATCACCTGCACCTGCAATGCACCCACTTGACCAGTAAATATCAATCTAAGTCACGAATCTTTTTATGAGACCTCCATCAATTCAAGCCGAACCGCTCACGATGGCGGTCTTCTGCGTTCATTTATTACATTATAATATATATGTTTACATTTATAAAAGATTAATTAATGATTAATTAATGATTATCATACGAATCTCACTAATCAAATATTGCGAGCGCGAAGCGCGAGGTGAATATTTAGATAATTCAGACCTGAAGTAGAGCATTCTAAGGTTTCTCTGTAGGAATTAAGTAGGACATAGTAGCCCACGATACAGGCAAAAACCAACGTCGAAAATTTATCAAGCTCCCAGAAGAGCCCCCAAAGCTTTTATACCTCGATCGGTCAAATTTGCTCTACGGCAGCCGTACGGTGAGACGACAACAGCCGATTTTTTTTATTTTTTATTTCAAACCACCTATGTGTAACTGGTACACAAATGTTAAAACGGCTGTTTTCGACTCGCCGTACGGCCGCCGTAAAGCAAATTTGACCGAGGTATAAGTCTAATATATAATGTTTCCTTTCAATAAAATAATATTGTCTCGATCAAATCTAAAAGTTTAGTCAAATGAGAGAGAGAGAGAGAAAAAAGAAGCAAAACAAAATTAGAATCAGAAGACATTTCTAATGCATTCATTATTTTGTGATAATATGTGGGTTTATTCAAACAATTAACTTAATCAACGAAGTCAATAAATCACTATTTTCCTTATGTTTGTCATATTGGATTACAGTTATTTCATCTTTATCATTTTTGATTATACGAATCCCTTTCTGGCGATATGATAAATTATAATGAGCCATATATCACGTTATTTCGAGCAGAACAAATCAAATTCCAAAAATACAGCAACACAACATCAGACAGAATCATGGTCCTCGCTGGGTAGCGGGGATGCTGAGGTTCTAAAGCACCCCCAAAAATTTCCTTGGGTGTGCTGCGTGTATTAATATCCATAGGCAGCACCCCCAAGTATTCTGGAAGATGTGTAAAAAATTTGCAAAATAGCGTTCTTTTTGTAGTGAAACTTTTTCAAATTTCTTTGGACCGAATTGCATAATGAGTATACCCTGATTTTGTATGGTAAAAACTTTTTTTTTTTGCTTTGCTTGGCTTTTCAAATTTACATCAGCACCCGGCCCAGTAAAAAAAATCGTTCCAAGGGCCCGAAATATGGGACATCAAAAGTTCGCTCTTTCTGAAATACTGTGCCCTTGTTATATTTTGATATCGTCACGCACAATGCATGTCACTTACTCTACTCGTTCAAAACAACTTGATACTACGGCGACCTGACGTGTTGTTGAACCACTTTTCGCCAAAAGGTCAACCTGAATTACATTTCTGAGCGAAAATGATACTTATTTTCAATTTAAATTTCATTAGTCAATTATCAGTCATCAACATTTTAACTTCTGATTTGATCAATGTTGAAAACCACCGCCTCTTTACTGGGAAAGTGTAATAAGGAGAGATTTGGCTATAGTGTATTCTGATATAAAAAAGAAGGACCGGGTAAGGCAACTCAAAGGTGACATCATTCTTTTTCTTTCTAGAGGTACTATACATGTACCCTAAGGCAAACCTCTCTTACATTACATTCTTCTTCAATACTACAATAATTATAGGGGCGATCGTTCCTAACCCTCCTCCCTCCGTTGCACCATCCCTGTATATAGATGATGAGAAAGGAGGGCAAGATCATCACCTGTAACTCGATTCCATTCCTTTGGTACCATACGATACCATGCAGGAGGTGAACAGAATACCTAGGTGACCGTGGACATTCCCTTCTCCCCGAAAAGGGAATTGAAATTGAACGTGTAGATATATCAAGCGACATACATTCACGTGTTTTCTATATAGGCACTCTCAAATTCTGATTTTTTCTGCATAAACGGCAATGAAAAACTACATGGTATATGCCCAACCCCCCCCCTACACACACCAGGGCCCCGTGCATAAAAGAACTTTGCCATCCAATTACTATTATCCAACAGTCAATCAAAATTAAGGATTTCATGCAAGACAATTGGATGGCACGGTTACTATAATAGCAACTTTTATGTTATAGCCCTGGTGTGACAAGCAATCCATAAACAAGTTCTTTTTATTTGTATCGTCATAGTGAAGAACAATTAAAGACAAACTGATGATGTGGAAGAGGTTCATCATGGCGAAGAACTGAGTAGTAGAAATAACCAGTTGTCTCACGATGCACTACGTTTAAAGACGAACTGTTGTAATCATCGTTATTTCTCAGCAAATACTGCATGCTTGAATACATTTTAAAGAAAATATGTTACATACATAATCGATAAAAAGCGATTACTGAATTTCCCTATACACTTTATACATGGGTTAAAAGTTATTCTACGCTCTTCACTTTTACGAAACCATATTAAACACCCGGGGGGCCACTTACATTGACGAGTGGATACCATGCGCGACCAAAAAACACGTAAAAAGGATGTCCTTTTCACGATAGGGCACGTTACGTACGTAACGTGAAAAGGGTGTCAAAAACACAAAAATAATGAAAAAAGGGTATCTATTTCGCTAGTAAAATTACGTGTTTAGGGTCGAATTTGCGGGGATGATAAAACAAAATTAAAATGTTTTATAAAGGATGTCCTTTTTGCCCCAACACTACGTGTTTAGAGTCCTATTTTGAGCGAGGCGTAGAAGGTGGGGTCGTACTAAACCAAATAAGGTAAAGCCGACAACCAAAGGACCGGCGTAACAATAAAACATTCCTTTACTTGTTTAGGGGTTCATTTCAGGAAATATTTGCCAAGAGTATCGTTTTGTTTCCAATACTTGTTAAGGGTTAGGTTTCACACGCCAATACTTGTTAAGGGGTGCATTTTGAGAATATGGAAATTACGTGTTTAGGGTGCTTTTCGAGAAACCATGGTCGCGCATGGTATCCAATCGTGAATGGAAGTGCCCCCCCGGGATTAAACATTAAATAAACCTTTCACTTCGTTACAACACGTTGTTCCAAGCATAGTAGGTTTTACGGTGTACACTGTATTCTTCTTCGCCATGGAAACTCAAGCATCTCTTGGAATAAAGAGATAAATCAAACATTATTTTTACAATTCCAAATTTTACATTTCCAATTTAGATTCTTGCAATCAATGACTGGATAAAAGATGGGTACATCATACTGTGATTAATGGCTACGGTTGTGTTAATAATGTCTTAAATTGATTTAAGTTCTTTGTAACTGTAATATATACAAAATCAGAATGAAACGAATTATAGTTGTCTATGCAGAAAAAATGTATTTAGATAGTGCAAACTGCGCATGTGATTTCGTAACCATCGATATATGGCCCACAATCCAAGCCACCTCCCACCAAACATCGGATTTCTGTTAAGTACAAGAGTACGCCATTTTGATTTCCATTGGTTCCTGAGTTAGGAACCATCTCTCGATCCACACACACAAATTCCGATCTCTTATGTGTGTATTTTTCAGACATGATGTACCCAGCGTACTCCAAACGCCAGTCTTCAGATGGACACACATTCCGGGCAGGAATCATCAGTTTGGTCGGACGGCCAGAGGGCGCCCTGCAGACTGCACATGTCGGGGTATGGTCATGCTTTGGCTGGATGCGTGACGGACCTGTGCTGACTTCGAATTCTGAAGAGTACAAGAGAGCACGTTCAGCATGTAAAGAAGTTTCTACTTCGTCGTAGATAGGCTCATCTGGCATGCATAGATGATTCGAGCCACTACCAGCATGGGTATAATGCGCACCTCCAATTGTACCTAAAATGAAATAACACAACACTCAACGCTTCATAAATATTATAATGCAGTAGTATAGAGGCCATCATGAGATCTGCAGTGTCCCGGGGCAGTGTGGTAATCCTCGAAGCCGATATTGGCCTATAATACCAATATTGGTGGCATTGGACTCCATTGGCCTTGGTCTTAATTAAGGGTCGGACGATGCAAGGAATTAAATTGAAGGTAATTATTGAAAGTCGCAAATTGAAGTTATGAGGTCCAAAGCCAGATGATGATAAATGTTAAAAACTTACATTACATAGTCACATTAAGACAAACTAACATTTTTTTTCTTAAATCGAAGTTCATGTCATGCTGTTACAATGTTGACATATGGACATAATCGGGGCTGAATCTTCCTAGTAATCGGAGCCTGGGGGAGCAACGACCCACTTAGGTGAATTCTGAAAGATTAAAGTGCGGGGATTAAAGATGGTCAGAATAATGATAATGTAGATGATGAAGAAGAATATGTTAATTGCAATGACGATGATGATGATGAAAAACCAATTCCTGTAGGCCCATTCATGATCTTTGGTATATTTTTCATATTAAAATTACCATCTGATTGTATGTACACTTCTTGCATGGTCACCCCTCCCCCTTCTACTTTTAAAACCTTTTAGCGGACTATGTTATCGCGAACTCATTTGACTATCATTATTAATTCATATACAGGTTTAACAGCTATAAACGGGGCGTACCAACCTGAATATATGAGTTCTGCTCCTGACGGGCATTCATCGTTTCCCCAGCGAATATAGATGGCACCAGGAAGACTCGTCATGTTACCTACAGGACGCACTTCTGGATTACTGCTAGGTTCTGTTGGGCTTGTTTGGGTACCCGTTTCATGCGCTAAAATTGTAAAAATTACAACAATATGAGTAATTTATATATGGATGATCATTAAATGCAGGAAACTTTAGTTAGCAGAATCTAAGGAAACATTAGCAAGCTTACACTGGAAATTAAGTGGTAGGCTACATAATCTATGACGCAAACATTTCCAACTCATCACTTTGTTCTTTTAGTATACTCTTGTTACTATACAATGTGGCGAAGGGGGTCGGGACAACTCGGACCTCGGGATGGTATGCATACTCACCATGATCTGTGGGAGCATCTCTACCATCTCTACCGTCTCTGCCTGGGACACCCTGTGGACCTGGAGGACCTCGTTGTCCTGGCACACCAGCAGGACACAGAAAACACTGACCTATAGCAAAGATACACGATACATTTACACAGTAAAAAAAAAATTATACAACGCTGTTTACAATATGAACCTTACAGTAATTGTTTAAACAGTTAAAACAACTGTTTAAATCTTAAGCAACAAAGTTTAATTTTCAATATCTAATTTTCAATAAATTAAACATGATTGTTCACACTGTTAAACAAATACTGTAAGGTTCATATAGTAAACAGAGTTGTATAAAATCTTAAACAGCGTTTTTACTGTGTAATAGTAATCCACATTGTTTAATACATGTATATCAGCACATCTGAAGTGATACATGTACATGTAGTTCTGTAACCCAATCGTTGTACCTACCAGAATACATTGGCCATGAGTACGGTCCAAAGTGGTTCAAACCCAGTTGGTTTGTCTGATCAGAAGATGGGAACGATGTCGGAAGGGTCGATGGCGAGTCCAGCTCTCTTCGGAGTCGTTTCTGAGTAGCTTCTCCCAGTTCGGTTTCGAGGACGTTTGGAACATGAATCTTTGCCAACACTGATGGATTCTCTGCGATGAGCTTGAGAGTTGAAAAAGAACTGGTGATCTCAGCAACAGATTCCTAAATAGTTTCAAAGACAGAAATTCAAGTATAAATAATCATCATATCATTTAGATATAAATATAAATATGTAATACCGCGATATCCAAAATGTATCTACAAAGATTTACACTTTAACACATTATATACTTTCCTCTGATTTCATTGGCGCATAAAATTTCGTTGAATTCCTTCAATGTTTAGTTGGGAGGGGGGGGGGGCTGGGAGTTGAGGGAGACAAGACGACCTAACAGTGACGTCATATTTGTAAATTGAATTATCGGTTTACACGACCCATCCAGACCTTTACATCCCTTTTCTATACAGGGGTATAGTCGCCTCAGTTTGATGACCATCCCTGGTACACTTGAATGGAATTAATATACAGTCAATTAGTTTACATACCTGAAGAAACAAAATCTGTTTTCCGATTTGAGAGATTTTGTCCTCTTCTGTTGGGGCATTCTCGGCAGAATCTAGAATAGTGTCATGGGTGGATTTTTTTTATGAGAGAAGAAAACAATTGTTTGGAGAAGAAAGGAGAGGGGGCACAATAAGAAGCGTGATGAGATGAGGTAGAAATTCAGAGCAAAAGGGAGAGAGAGCGACAGAAAAAATGATGTTAGTTTACAAAAAAAAACATCGAAAATGGCAAAAACAACGGTTTTAAACGTATTTTTTCCCATCGGGAATTATTTGTTGCTACATCCTTCAGGTCCTTGCACTTAATTATCATGCTTAAGTGCGTATCAAAAAAAGTATACACCTTGAAAAAGCCCTGGGAATAAAAAAAATATACAACATGTGGGTAATTTTTTCACATATAATCTTGGGATTGGGTCTCATCTATCAAATAAAAGTAAAGGTTTTGACAGAATATTACACTAGAGTGAGCACTGTCCATTTTTGTAAAGCTCGCAGAAATGCTCGTTTTCACTCTGTGTCAAGGGGAAAGGGCGAAATCAAACTTACCCTGCGAAACATTTCTCATATATTTCCCTTGCACTTTTATTCAATTGAAATAAAACGGACGCATTCAAGCATTTTGTAAAAAGTTTGCCTAGCAAATTGAAATTTCAACACTTAGTAAGCACAACTTTTACCCTTTTTGTGCCAGCTGGATCTGAGGACACAACTAAAGCTGAACAAAAGTTTATATCAGACATCTCCAGCAATTTTTTTCACTAAGTGTTTAGCAGAATGATGGTTTACATTTCATCTTTCATTTAATACTTGTTTCTCCACACTCTTTCCAAGCTTGACAATGATAAACAAAATGAAAATCAAGCCTAAGCCATGTCATGTAAATCACAGCTCAGTGTAAAGCAAATATCGTCACGATGGCATCGGTGTTTGGGGGAATAGGGTGGGGCGCAATGCACTCTTCGAAGTGTTTTGGGGCAAGGAAACAAGTTTAAAAGGTAAAAGATATCTTCAAATTAATTTTACTTGCTAAATTCCACGTGTTCCCCATGATTAAGGTCTACTTTTATTCGCATAACTATTTCAAAGTTCTGCGCAAATCATTTTTCATTAACTTTTCAAAAGACAAAAGAAAGTGGTGCTCACTCAAGCTCATGCTCAAGCGGAAATATTTTTCGACAGTTATATTGTCAATTGCTTAAATAGATCTGTGCAATGTTAAAATGTGGAAAAATATTCAGGATATTACAAATGTTTAATTTTACAGGATTTATTCTAAGTGTAAACTTTTTTTGATACGCACTGTATAGTGATATGGCATGTTTACACAGAGGCGGTTGAACCGCAGGAAAAAATACCCTTTTTCAAATGGCAAATGCCCTTCTTTCAAAATGAAATGTGCCTTTCCAAGTACAATGGAATGAAATACCCGATTTGGAGTAAAACATAATACATTTTAGGCTAAAAAATCACAAAATTTTTGGCTCGCGCTCGCATCAATTATTGTTTAGTATAAGGTATTCGTCCTGTTCTTGGTTTAAGAAATGCATAGAATGTCCAGTTTACAGGTATAGGACTATCACACATTTTTGGCTCGTTTTTTCGCTCGCATCAATTATTGTTCATTAAGGTAGTAATTCTGACCCTCGTTGAATAAGATGCCTAGAGTGTCCAGTTTCTGGTAAGAATATCACAAATTTAACAGGTTGCCTTTATGGTCAGTATATTAGAATTTTCAGCTCGCGCTTCGCGCACGCGTTAATTCTTTAGTTAGATTTTTGGGGTTCATGATTACAAACAAGTGGAATGCCTCTGGCCGTCTCACCTGCATCACGCGGTTCAAAATAGCAGCAGTGCTGACTTTGAATACTACTCTAACTTGCACAAGATGTTCAGTGATACATGGTTACTCTTATGTCCACTTTTTATGAACTAGACCAATAAACTTACAGAGATATGATGGTTATTCAACAAAAAACCCCAACATGGCCAAAGTTCATTGACCTTACATGACCTGTGACCTTGATCATGTGACCTGAAACTCGCACAGGATGTTCAGTGATACTTGATTACTCTTATGTACAAGTTTCATGAATCAGATCCATAAACTTTCAAAGTTATGATGGTAATTCAACAGATACACCCAGTTCGGCCAAAGTTCATTGACCTTTGACCTTGGTCATGTGACCTGAAACGCGCACAGGATGTTCAGAGATACTTGATTACTATAATGTCCAAGTTTAATGAACTAGACCAATAAACTTTCAAAGTTATGATGGTAATTCAACAGATACCCCCAATTCGGCCAAAGTTCATTGACCCTAAATGACCTTTGACCTTAATCATGAGACCTGAAACTTGCACAAAATGTTCAGTGATGCTTGATTACTATTACGTCCAAGTTTCATGAATCAGATCCATAAACTTTCAAAAAGTTATGATGGGAATTCAACAGATATCCGCAATTCGGCCAAAGTTCATTGACCCTAAATGACCTTTGACCTTGGTCATGTGACGTGAAACTCGTGCAGGATGTTCAGTGATACTTGATTAACCTTATGTCCAAGTTTCATGAACTAGGTCCATATATTTTCTAAGTTATGATGACATTTCAAAAACTTAACCTCAGGTTAAGATTTCGATGTTGATCCCTCCAACATGGTCTAAGTTCATCGACCCTAAATGACCTTTGACCTTGGTCATGTGACATTAAACTCTAATAGGATGTTCAGTAATACTTGATTAACCTTATGGCCAAGTTTTATTAACTAGATCCATATACTTTCTAAGTTATGATGTCATTTCAAAAACTTAACCTCAGGTTAAGATTTGATGTTGACGCCGCCGCCGCCGCCGTCGGAAAAGCGGCGCCTATAGTCTCACTCTGCTATGCAGGTGAGACAAAAACTGCTCGGAATGTTTACTTTTCATGTCTTATTACATTAATTTGAGCTCGTGATTCGCGCTGGCAACATCTCGCAAGGATGCCTATTTAATAGTAATTAGGCCCATAATTTACCCCCAAAACGAGATTACAGTTTCAGATTTGAATTGTTTTACAAACCGCTCGCTCGATCACGATAAAATAAAACCTAAATATATTATCAGTCAGAAATCACTTCAAACAAAACTTTGCTCAACTTAATTGCTCAAAAACACACAATTTCACACAGACGATAATCTCATCATGGTGTAAATATCTGTTTGCTCAAAAACGCCCCTTTGGCATATATATAAGTGCCCTTTGGGGCTTTGCCTCCCCCAAACGAAAATACATTCCACCGCCCCTGTGTTTTCAAGAACAATTCGTGTTTGTGACGGGCTATTTTGAAGGAGAAAGTTCCACATTGTCAAAAACATTCTCTCGATATACCTGAAAAGTACCATCTGAAATAATTTAGTTCACAAATAAAACGTCCACTGACCACTTTGTAATTAATCATCTCTGTATGATATCTGAATAATTTAATTTCCAAGAGACTTACTTTCATCATGTGGATCTTCCTTTGAAACAGCAACGCCTTTGCTTACACCAAGAAGATGTAGAGATGAAAATAGAAGTAACGATGAAACAAAGACTGATTTCATCATGATGGAACAAACATCGATCCAAAAGTAGAGAAATGAAACTTTGAAAGTACAGTTTCTAGATAGTGCTTTGGAAATCACTCAGATAATATGAATGTGTCGACTCCCAGAAAGAGCTGCTCGTATTTGTATTATATGAATCTTTGCAAGCCCCTCCCACTCTTTGGAAGATTTGAGGAGGAAGGTCAGGAGGTGGAGCTAGTAGCGCAACTCCCGAGAGACCGGAGGCCATATACCCCAATCATTACTCCCCCTAACAACAACAATCATGCAGAGCACTGGGAACGATTATTTACAGGGGTGCTGAAGTAAAAAAGAAAGACAAAAAAAAAGGTTTCACTACAAAATGAAAGTCGCTTTGGTCCAAGGAAATTGGAGAGGTCAAAAAAAATAATAAATAAATAAAATTTTATAAAGGGCTTCACTTCAAAATGAAGGTCGTTTTGGTCCCAGGAAATTTGAGAAGAAGAAAAAAGGGTTACAACATAAATGTTGGTCATTTTCCTTACATTTTTTTCTCTAATTTGCCACCCCTACAAGAATTTACAGGGGGTGATACCTATGGAGAATTTTAGTACACGCAACACCCCCTGCGAAAATCTTGGGGGTGCTTTGAACAACAACCCTAGCAGAACCCCCGCTTCCCATGGCTATGCGATCATGATGAGGAGAAAAAGGACGGTACATTAAACCTAATACAAGCTTTGCTTCTACATAGACCATATCGTTCCAATATTTCCGATATTTTCAGCCCACTGTTCACAAGTTTTATTCTCGTTGTTTTGAACATTATTCATTTTCTGGTTATTGGGGAAGAAAATAAATTTTGAGTTTGAACTTGGGTTGGAAACGGCTCCTGATGACAAATCCTTCTTTCTACTAAATTTGCTTTCTCAGTAATGAACTTTGCTTATCAATGCTGCGTTTCCCCGCCAATGACAAAACTAAAGCCCGGCTCACACCTTTGCGTTTTTAGCTTGCGTTCAGCTGCGTATTGCCCGAACGCAGATAAACGCAACACAACGCGATTAAACGAGCTAATACGAGGTCAATACGCAGACCAACGTAAAGGCATTGCGTTCTAGCTCGCTAGTTTGAATTTTTTTCAAACTTCCGCAACTGAACGCAAGAGAAAAATCCATTCGAGCAAAGACGAGTGGCAACCAGCTGATGCGAGCAAGGACGAGCAACAGCGAGCAGCTTAACGCAGGCCAACGCAGCGCTACTTTGAGCTGCGTTTCACTGCCTAAAGCTGCGTTACCGGCTCGATTTACCTCGACCTACCTCGCTTTAGCTCGCATAAACGCGTATCTCGTTGCGCTATACCTCGCACGCTGTTCGCAACAACAAGGACCGTTACGGATGTAGCTCGGTGCACTGCGTTCGTCTTGGATCTTAACTGCGAGTCTAGCTCGTCTTTCGCTCGTTTTACCTCGTTCCTGCTCATTTTAGCTCGTTCCTGCTCGCTTTGGCGAACCAGTACTGCGGATATCTGCCTTTGACAGAGAACCCTCACTCATGAATTATTATTCAGTTAGTTCGTAGGCCGGGAGAGAAAGATGCCGAAAATTAGAAAATCCATGACAAAGGCTTCAGCAACCCGAGGCCTGTCCCCCATTCCTGCTCCGGAGTCACCAGGAGTGGCAATAGCTGAAGATGCCGGGGATGACGAACTCGTGGAAGTTCAGCAAGAAATCAAGAAAAAGTCAAAGAAAGCTGCAGTAAACTTTACTGACGAGCAAGAACAAGAACTCGGGGAATGGCTCTGTGCAAATCCCATGTTTTATGATAAAGGGTGCAAATTGTACAAAGACACCAGAAAGAAACAAGCGGCGATCCATGACAAATGTCTAGAGATGGGCATAGACCCGAATGACTACAAGACATGGTATCACTCCATGAGGAGTGCCTACGGGAAACTCACGAGGAAGGCATCCGGGTCAGGAGCAAAAGAGTTGACGACTCGTGAAAAGTGGATCATCAGCACGTTCTCCTTCTTCAAGGCACACATCGTTCGGCATGAATCCCGTCAACTTGGCGTGAGTATTCTCGTATTTCTTATAATCAAATTTTGATACCCAGAATTCTGTTATTTGAGGAAAGTAACTAATCTCAACTGCCTTCATACTTTATGTTTTAAAACTGACTGGTAAACGGAGCTTCAGGCCTATACTATTTAACGCTTACATTAACTTTAACATCTATTTTATTACATTTTCAGCTGAAGCCAAAATCTCAAACGGATGCCGACCAACAGAAGAAATCAAGTAACACTGACCAGGTCTCAGAAGATTCGGATGAAGAGATGCCTGAGGAATTCATGGACCTAGAAGAGCATGAAGGAGAGGGGCGCAACAGCCAGCTGCAACAAGCACACCTTTTGTAATTAAAAGTAAACGGAAGAGAAAAGCGACAACTACAGATATTGAACACCTAGTAGAAAGGTTGGCTCAAAGAGCAGAGAGGGAAGCAGGGCTCCGCAAACAGGTCGAAGATTTGATCAAGGCCGCTGAGAACCACCATACAGCTTTCGCAAACTTTCTTGGAAGTATGCATCCTTTCATTCACCCGGACTTCTGGGAAGAATATGTGCGCAGGCAATTCGACACCCTAATGTACTACGTCGCAACATCCAAGGTCGTAAGAGCTTCTCAACCACTACCATCCCAACAAGTTGTAGCCAGTTCCATGCAACCTCCACTCATTCAGCATGACAGGGGGCGGAGCTACGCAAACCTCCAACCAGTTGTCACATCTTCTGCTGAAGTGGGTCGTTCCGCGAGTGGTCCTTCTAACAGCGGAGGAGCTTCCTGGGATCGTCTTTCGGACGTTCCTGTATTGGGCAACGAATCATCGTTGCTCCGTCACCTGGCAAGCACCCCTATGCAAGATCCTTTGACACCTATTACTTCTTAGTGGTAGATCACGAATATGTCCTTCACAGATTTCCCATTCATTTTGTTGCACTCCTTTGTCACAGTTTAGACTTTCAATGCTTCTCTCACGTTGTATAACAACGTGATTTAGTTGATGTTCAGAATAATGATATGTTTCGTTTTACTTCTTGTACAACTTGTTTGAAAATAAAGAATTGAAAAACCAAAATATAAATCATTTTGCATTTGTTCATAGGAAGTGACACTTGGGAAGATGAGCATAGATGATAATTGATATTTTGTTATATTTCTACATCTCTGTTGTCTTGGCACAATCCATACAACAATTATATTGATTCGAATTGGAAGGTCAATGATTGATTCTATGAATTGGTACTCGGATACCTGCGCTGTAGTTTTGTGTCATATATATATATATTTATATACGTGAAATATATGACAGAAATGTTGACAACGCATGTATATGATGAAAGATCTGGGTTTTTTTAACAAAATCTGAAAGGGTGTTTTTCGGATATATTATGAATGATGTTTGAAGAGTTTAATTCCACATGTTATTACATATTTCTACATCTCCCTGGTTATGACAAAGCTCATACAAAATATCATGTTGATCCAATTTGAAGGTCGAATTTCTTGCACTTTAGTCATTATCATGATAAGCTTGCGTGTTGACCATGTTGACTATGCATGTATGATCTCAAATGGGTTTTCTTAAATCAGACTTGCTCTGAATAAGTGTGTTCAGATAAATAATTATATTTGAAGAGTTTGATTACAAAAGTTACACATATCAACGTCTGTGTGGTCTAGGCACAACTTATATAGAATATCAAGTTGATCCACATTTCGAGGTAAATGGTTGTTTTAATGTTGGTGTTTGTTTTTTTTCCTTGTAGTTTTTAACTGTTGAGCATGTTGACCATGCACATTTGATGTCAAAAGAGTTTTCTTTAAGCAAACTTGCTCTGAATAAAACGTGTTCAGATGAACAATAATTCATTTTATAGTGTTTTCTGCTTGCTTTTATTTTATAGAGTGTTTACCTATGTCATCATGATGGTGTGTGTGTGTGTGGCTTATTGTTGATAGAATGTTTGTTTGTTTGGACCCTCTAAACTTAATCAATGAATATTAAATATAGAATAATATCAAAGACCATGGCTCAAAACAAATTAATCACAATTTCTGTTCTGGACAAAGTTTGATATTAACGTCATGACCCAACTTTAAGAAAAGGCCGTATTAAAAAAAAATAAAACAAATTCCTACAAGCAAAAGTTTGCTAGCATTTAAGAGCAAAAAGTCATTAGCAAAGGTCGAAAAGGGGAAATGAAATAATTCACATCCTTTCATCCAGTGATAATTCCATTCAACATAATCATGAGTATCATAATCATCATCATTATCATCACTACCACCACCACCTTCATCATCATCATCATATTGGCGTCGATTCTCTCCGTGGAGGCAAAAGATGGGGGAAGTATTGTTGTTCGGAAAAAGCTTGCCCCCCCCCCCTTTTGCGGAGTACATCTGTGCTCATCATCATCATCATAACATTATTCGTATTCATCTTCATCATACTCTCATTCATTCTTTATTGCATAATATATGAAATGCACTTCAACGGCACGACAGCATGACTCTTGAATAAAAATATAGCCGTTTAGGAATGTCGATTTTATTTTTATCATCAAACTCAATTATAGGCTAATGATCGTATCCAACTGTGCAACCGGCAATCAGTTATGTTTCCAAAAGAACAAACTTGTTACACAAAAAGCAATAGGAGGAATATGATAACAGAACATGTATATTCGATCTCGTATAAACATATAAATCACGCAATTTGAGCTGCCTCTCCAACCATGCTATAAGTACTTAAGAAACTATTTGTGAGATCGTTGACAGATATTCTTTACAGCTCAGTCCAGACTGTTTGTATATGACATCCTATTTATTTGCATTTCTTCTTCTTTTTCTTCTACTACTACTACTACTACTACTACTACTACTACTACTACTACTACTACTTCTTCTTCTTCTTCCTCTACTACTACTACTTCTTCTGTCTTCTTCTTATTATTATTAATATAATAATAATAATTATTATTATATTATTATTGTTATTATCATTATTGTTGTTGTTGTTGTTATTATTATTATACTGATATGTATGTTTTAAATTGAAAAAGAAATGGAATAAATTAATTAAAGCCCCAGTATAGTTTCGGTATGATTGAAGATGTTCTCATCAATCTTTTGAAAAAATGCAGCATTCTCTCTCCGGACACCGGGAAATAAGATCAAAATCTAATACAGATAAAATGATTGCTGTAAATGACAAATTATCAGCAAAATGGCCGCTAGAGGGAGCTCTGTACATAACGCTATGCTGAAAATCTCAGGGACATCCCGAGTTTTTATAATTTTGGCTAATATTACCAAAATTGATGGGTTTGAAGAAAACATTTTAGAGATCTGTTAGAGATCGTAAAGCCCGATTGAATTGCCCAATTATAAAATGTATGATTTTTTCACGGTTTACCAAGACTATACTCTGGCTTTAATCTAAATCTTAAAAAATAAACCATCGTAATATCTAACATAGCATTGAACAAAATATTACATCGGTAGGGAATTTATCTTTTCTGTGGAATACAAGTCCTAGAGATTTCCAAAATTTCCATATGTTGGTCCAGATGTCGGTAGCAATAGAACAGATTTCGTGATACTGCACTGCTGCATCACTGTCCAGGAGTAAAAAGTTATTCCATTGTTATCTCTCTGTTTTTCTTAAATATGCAACACCGAAAGAACTAACAAGGTAATGTTTGGGTCTTCAAGCTAGTTAAACACGTCTTTAGGTATTGCATTGGTAAAATCCTGAGCATATATTTGCATGACTCATTCAAATCTTTGACTCCTGCCAGGGAACAGAACCAGCAGGGCTGTTGTAGTAGGCCTTGATGTAATTCCTTTGGGCCTGAGCTGCCTGGGTGATCGGGCGACCTCTAGTTGGTTGTCTTATGTCAGCCAGTGTTTGCTCTCCTCTCCATGAACCGGGCACTAGGTTGTGCTCGGCATCCTCCATGTCAAGGGCTGGATTTTGAATGGATGGGTATCGAGATCTCATCAGGTTGTGGAGGCATACACATGCTTGAACGATTAATCTGACAGTCGCAGGGGTTTGGCGGAGAGTGGAAAGCAGGCACTGGAATCGATTGGCGAGAATTCCGAAAGCGTTCTCGACCACTCTCCTAGCCCGAGAGAGCCTGTAGTTAAAAACTCTCTCTTCTCTAGCCATAGCTGTTCTAGCATATGGCTTCATCAGCCATGTTCTCAACGGGAATGCCTCGTCTGCCACGATGTAGTAAGGGGTGTTCTCGTCGTCATTTGGCAGGGGCTCTGGAGGGGGTACTCCAAGGGTGTCCGATTCTAGGCGTTGCCTTAGTTCGCAAGAGTTAAAAAGCTGCGCATCTGACGTAGATCCCTCAGCTCCCACATCGATCCACAGGAACCTGTACTGGGCATCAACTAAGGCCATCATAACTAGCGAATAAAAGCCCTTGTAGTTGTAAAAGATGGAGCCACTATCAGCGGGACATCGGATGGCAATATGTTTGCCGTCCAAGGCTCCAATGGTGTGAGGAGCGTTCCACCGATCTTCGAAGCCCTGTGCAACCGTTTTCCATTCTTGAGGACTGGTGGGGCACCTAACAAGCTCGTCTGAGAACTCCTCGATGATGGCAGAGCACACTTCACGGACTATGAGTGAAATTGTGTTATCGGCTACCCTGAAACTATACATGAGCGTTTTGTAACTGTCCCCAGTGGCCAAGTGTCTAAGGGTGACGGCTAGCTTTAGTGCAGGTGAAAGAGCTTCCCTGAAGAAGGTGTCCTGCTTCTCCAGTCTCCCATGGAGTCTTTGTTCTAACTCACTGAACATTGCAGGACTTATTCTCAAATAGTTTGCGAATGCTTCTTGGTCTTCAGCTTCTAGTTCCCTCATCAGCTGGTTGAAATGGCCCTGCTCATTCCTCCTGCAGATCCAAGACCGAATCCAACAACTTCGAGGCCGGATACGACTTTGTCGATGCAACTCAAGCAGCAATTCCCCTTGCGCATAATCGTCAGTGGCCTCTTCCTCTTCCAGCTGAAGCAAAAGCTTAATTTTTTGTATAGAAGAGCTTTGCAGAGAAGTCATAGTTCACAAAGCGATGTTTGCCTGTAGATTCGTCAAAGATTATGACTAGTACCACAAAATGATCATCACCGCTGCAATATACGACCACACGTGTACGCAGCAGAGCGAACTGTTACGCCGCGGAACGAGCAGCAGTCGAGATAAAGCGAGTGAATGAGCAGTGAGTCGAGGCGAGACGAGGTAGGGCGAGCGGTTAGCGAGCAACAAACGAGTGGCTAACGAGATAAACACGCAACGTGGCGAGCAAACTTCGTATTGCATCGTACTGCTACGAGCAAAAGCGAGCTAGAGCGAGGTAAAACGCAACCTAAAGCGACCGTAAGCGGTCATTTTTCGAAAAAATGTACGAGCTATAACGAGCTCCATACGCAACAGTGTGAGGGCTGCCGAATGTTTTGCTGCGTCGTGCTGCTTAAGGCTGCGTTTAGGCTGCGTTCGGCTATCGCAGCAATACGCAGCTAAAAACGCAAAGGTGTGAGCCGGGCTTAAAGGGTTGACATGCCCTCCCCCATCGGCTAGCATACACAGACACACATACACACAAAAGAAATGACAGACGATATTTCACAATTTTTTAACTATACGCGTCTATGATTACACCAAAGGTCATATACCTCAAAAAACCTCCCTCGCCAACTCCATCCCATTCTATCTTTTTAAAAACTTCCTTCTATTTGGGGTCCTTTTTTATCATCCTTATGTCCCTCTTTACCCTTTTCTTCTTTTTACTTGTTTTATCTTTTCTTCTTTTTCTTTCCTTTTCCCCCTCTTTTTCTATTCCTTCTATTCCCACCTCTCGCCCTTTTCTCCATTTTTACTGATGGGAGGGCAGTTTTACTCACGATATCCAAAGTAGTGGGGTTGTGCAACCCCACACAGCAAAAAACTGTGGTGTTAACCGGTACACATAAAGGACCACACCAGTTATTTTACACCGGTGTTAAATTGGTAGTGTTAGTTTTACATCTATAGGTGTTATTACAGCACCCTTGGTTACATTTACACTCTTTGGTGTTATGTTCAATCTTTAGGGTGTAATTTTAACACCTCAGGGTGTGGTCCTCTATTAAACACCAATTGGTGTCAGTCTTAACACCACAGTTTTTACAGTGCACACTCACTTAGCTATATGGCCTTGTATATTGATTTTTATTTCTCTTTGTTTTTAATCAGCATCAGTTTTATAATATGATTTTGTTTCATTACGCTCCTTTTACACTCTTAAAAATGGTGGGCATCATATACTGTCCACACAACAATCGGTTAAAACTTTATCCAATTCTGGGTAGATTTAAACCAATAATGTGTGCTTTGGGTGAAAACTACACAGTATTGGTTGAAAATTACCCAGAGTTGGATAAATCTTTTAACCAATTGTTGTCTAGACAAGTATGTTGCCCTACAAAAAGCCTTTTCACAAGCTCTGCATGCTATTTGGGGTCCCAAACCTATCACACTATATTTATTTTTGTCTTCTATTGTAAAATTTTAATGTTATTGATTGGCTTGAATAAACTTGAAACAGACCTTGAATTTGTTCGATGCAGTCAAAATGTCAGGAGACAGCCAAAGTTTCAGCAGACAGGCCAATTCTATCCCAACAATAGGAAATATATTATCGATATATAAAAAAATCACTTGGAGTCTGACGAAAATTCAAATCCACCGGAATTTACACAATCCAAACTGATAATAATTCTAATATTAAATAAAAACAAAAATGAAAATATCATACAGATAGGTCTGATTTGGGGCCCAAAACTGCATGCATAATGGAGCCCTTGTAGGTTACGCTAGTCACGGCACTCAATCGGACCCCCCCCCCCCCCTCCGTGTTTTGTTTACCTTGTTTTAACTGATTCGGCATCCATGATGTGGTTCTGCATGATTTTATTAGAAATGTCATACTCCGATTCTCTGTTACAACTTTGATTTTTAATCCCCCTTTTTTGTTGTTGAAATATCACGTTGTTCAATTAATAAGTGAATGACGTCAATATGCAAATTAAAAGGTCGTAACCTCGAGTTGTGAAGCATGATGTCGGTAATGAAATCGACGAGTCCCCGCATGACGTCAAAGAATCAAATCACATCTGAGTTTCTCTGGTCTCATTGTCTTTGTAAAAGCGAGATGGTCACTATTCGAGTATTTGACCCATATCTTCATCACACCATTCTCACAACACACACATCAACCTTCTCGATCTCATACCCATGCACAGTTCGTTGACCTTCGCTTCTCCGTAAAACATCATTTTGGAGAGAGCCTTTCGGAGCCTCTAATTGGATCGAAGGTTTCATCCAATGAGCGCACTGGGAATTGTCTTCATTGCTCCTTGTTCGGCACTCCAACCGCAATGACGTGTGCAAAATGAAACAGATGTCGTATAAATAAGCTATGTTAATATTCAAATATTCTGATTAGTTTCAAGAAATGGGAATAATATAAATATGTTGACTACTTAAGAGAAAATCATTAGATACCTGGACGAGTTTCATCGAGTAGACTGGCTGAGAGACGTCCTCTTAATATTACGTATTTTCTTCATCAAAATCTTAAATCTTCGTTGGTATCAAGTCTCCCGTGATAGACACCAATTTAATTTCTATATTTATGCTGCATTAGAGGTAAGCCGATAAGGATTTTGATTGATTTCTTCCATCTTTTATTGACATAACAAAGCTGACTTTCAATGTTATGCATAATCAGTTATTGTTAATACGGTTTTGGATTTGAAATAAAAACATAGAAAACCTATTTCATTCTGAGGACTATAAATTACAGCAGACCTGAAGATGATGCAGTCGCTAGTAATGGATACAAAGCAAATGGGAAAAGTAAAAATGGATTTCTCTATTACGAGACCAAGGAATATCTGATGCTGCCAAAAGAAATCAGATTGACAATAAACGGGTTCGATATTACCATCACTTTATTCACTGGCGTACAGATAAGGCCCCCCCCCCAAAAAAAAACAATCACGACCAAGGAAAAAGAGAGAAAAGAAAATAAAGGGTGAAACATGATTTCTTTTAATATTATGTCAAAATCTATCTCCAAATTTGATTTTTGCAATAAAATGTCGAAATTTTTGCTCGCTCGCAATAAAAAATGAACTTTATGCGATACACCATATCTAGCCCCCCCCCCTCAATTTGTTTTTGCTCATCAAGCCACTGACTACATTATTATTCTGTAATCAGCGTTTTATCGTCGTCATCATCATTATTATTATTTGATATCAATGATTTTATAGTGTTGGTATATTATGAATAATTATCCACCAGTGTAAATTTATCTGGTGATTTACATCGTTCTCTATAATGTATTTTATGGTTTGAATTGAACGAATGAATAAATAAATATTATTACAAAAGTGTATTTATTCTTGTTTCTTCCAGCTGTAATACGGTGAAGTTTACAATGCTGTTCATCATTGCAATATTCTTTTTGGTGACTTTCTGCCTTGTAATCTGGCTTCACTTCCCGACGATCATTACCGATGTCCATTTCATCTTAGCTCAGCTTCGCAGACAACGGATCCTCGCAAAGTACTCGAAAATGCCGATACCGTACACAATAGCTGATAAATTTGAAGAACATGCCACGAAATCTCCCGCTAAAACCATGCTCATATTTGAAGGAAAGTCGTACACGTATGACGACATTAACAGAAGAGCTAACAGAATTGCTAAAATGGCTCAACAGATGGGATTGAAACGAGGGGATAAGGTATGATCGAACTTTTATAATATTTTCTTAACGTGAATATTGCATTTGAATACCTCAATCTCTTTTCTCTTAAAAAGAAGAGGTCTAAATAACCACTCTGATGGCAGAATGTATACAATGTTTTTTTATAATTTCATTTTATTAATATATACATTCATACTTTTAATTTTTTATTATTTGTTGTTACTATTACTATTTTTTTCTTTTTTTTGGCGGGGGGGGGGGGTTTAAGCAAAGTAATTGCACATTCATCAATAACATTTTCCCGATGCGGACCAGAATTCATAATACATTTTGTTGATAACATGCCTGAAGTTTGCATATAGCCACACAAAGATTTATAAATAGAACAGTACTGTTTCTTTCATCATGATTTTTAGTACATGTACTTGAAAGCCGCCGATTAAAATAAAAAACATTCTATAAATAAGTGATGTATAAAGTCTTTTACTGTTACAGATATACATATCTTTAGAAAAATGCTCGAAGCACTTTGCAACATATCTGCGTATAAAGGGATATTTAGAAAATAAACGTTGACTAGATGTTTCGGGGAGACAATTCCAAGTATTGGGACCAGAAACCTATGAATCGTTAATTGACCTTTCTTGGAGTTTGTTCTCGAAATTTGAACACTTGTATTTGTTTCTTTGAATACTTTGGGCGGAAAATGTGTGGATTTTTTTTTGTACAGTAGTGATTTAGAATACCCAATACCCAAATACTAATTGCTTTAAATGTAGGCTATATAATTCAATTAACGTTTCTTGATTTTGTAAATTGCATATTTGATAATTTATGCACTATTCTTGAGAATTTAACTCGTTTAAAACAAGGATTATTATCTGCTTTGAGAGTACCAAACTCCATCCCCTTTTCGTTCATCCATCGTCCCATTCTCTCTCCCCCGGGCCCCCTCTCTCTCCCTCTCTCTCACTCAGCAGCCCTTTCCCCTTTTATTTTACTAGTATTCAAATAGTTTCATGTATACGTTATTGATCATTTCTTAGTCATGTTAGTTGTTGCGCATTTGTCTTTTGTCTTCCCGTTATTCCCCCGGGGGGGCCACTTACATTGACGAGTGGATACCATGCGCGACCAAAAAAAACACGTAAAAAGGATGTCCTTTTCACGATAGGGCACGTTACGTACGTAACGTGAAAAGGGTGTCAAAAACACAAAAATAATGAAAAATGGGTATCTATTTCGCTAGTAAAATTACGTGTTTAGGGTCGTATTTGCGGGTATGATAAAACAAAATTAAAATGTTTGATAAAGCATGTCCTTTTTGCCCCAACACTACGTGTTTAGAGTCCTATTTGTCCGAGGTAGAAGGTGGGGTCGTACTAAACCAAATAAGGTAAAGCCGACAACCAAAGGACCCGTAACAATAAAACATTCCTGTACTTGTTTAGGGGTTCCTTTCAGGGAATATTTGCCAGGAGTATCGTTTTGTTTCCAACACTTGTTAAGGGTAGGGTTTCACACGCCAATACTTGTTAAGGGGTGCATTTTCAGAATATTGAAATTACGTGTTTAGGGTGCTTTTCGAGACCCCATGGTCGCGCATGGTATCCACTCGTGAATGGAAGTGGCCCCCCCGGGGTTATTCCGCAATCAACCCGATAGCATTTTCCTGTATATGCATCTTCGTAATTGGGGATGGGTGAATAAAACGCACCCAGTTCTGTTCCACTGATATAATTTAGTCTTTCTTTTTATCATCAGGTGGCGTTTTTCATCGGGAACGAACCTGCATTCATTTGGACATTACTTGGTTTCTGCAAACTCGGTGTGACATGTGCTCTCTTGAATGTTAACCTGCGATCTAAATCATTATTACATTGCTTGCAGATTAGTGAAGCCAATACTCTCGTTACAGTAGCAGGTAGGATTCATTGAATTTGAAGTTATTTTGTCATGTCTTAAAATTATATAGGCGTACCCCCTTAGAACAACGATAATCATAATGATGAGGGAATCGGACCGGTAATTAATTATTATATAGCGACTTAATTCTAGTTCACAGAAACACAAGAAAAGTATATAGAATGAGTCTTGCTGAGAATCACTGTGCTATCAAGAACTGTTAAATAATTAAAGAAGACGAGTCATTGCTTTAGACTTGATATCCTGACGATAGAACTCTAAAATTTAATGGTCAATGATTTCAAAGTGAAGGCGCTGAAGCGGCTGAGGAAGTCATTTCACCATAGGTTACATAAATTATGATCAAAGATAGTGTGATGATAGTAGTACGATACCTAATTAAATAGGGCTTGGCAAGATTGGGCGCAATTTCACATGGCCCTGGTCATGCTGGTGCGGGGGGTGCTTTTCCGTAGGGGTCAGTCTTTGGTTATACACCACACGCAGCACTCCCTTGAAATTATAGGTTGGCATGCTAAAATGTAGAGTTTGTGTTTCGATTTTGGAGTTTGGACTTGGGAGCGATTTTTTTTGCCTGTCCATTTTTCTAACCAAAATTATCTTCATTTAGGAGTCATTTTTAAAAATTTGTTTGCTTGTTATAACAAACCAGCACCCAATCTTTACAAATCTTTCTCAGGCCCCTGTCATTTCAATGACAGCTTTCCATAAGAATTCAATACTGTATGCAGAGTGTGGTCTATAATGTTGCAATATATAGGCAGATATTCTCTACTCATTTCACAATGTCTTGCTTTTGTTCGACCCATCTGATAAAGTTCATGATTCCAACATTCCTCCACGAATTTAATATGGTCGAATTACGTTAACCCGTCTTCTTAAAGAAGACCTAAAGAAATCATAGCACCCACATCATACATTGAGAAAGCGAGGGAGATTGGGGATGGATACGGGAGGAAAGGATGTCAAGAAACAGAAGATCTTTTTATTATCTTTTGTCTCATCTTTCTTCTTAGTTAATGAACTTCACGTTAGTTTGAATTTTCGTCAAACACTTCATTATTGCATTTAGTCTAATAACATGTTAGCACTTTGATTTTGACAATCTGATGGCAAGACAAATACCCATCTGGACTTTAAGACCAACGTTATTGAACAAGTTCATGCATATCATCATGATCACTATATGCGAAAGATGCGATCATATATATTCGAATGTGAAATGGATAATGCATTGTTCAAGATCTAAATAATGACAATACAGTGAATACACCAATCTTATTATCAGGACTGCTCATTATTAAACATATTCTATGTTGAACATATTGGAAAGAATCTATAATCAAGATTTCCTCACGGATCCGAATTCTCCCATGTTTTTTTTTTCCATTTCGATAGAGGTCTTTTTTCATTGTTGTTTATATTCAAAAGTAAAGATCGAAACAGACAGTGCATTGAATTTCAAATTAGGATACAGTCCCAGACTGAGGATAGGATTGTACGGTATATAATAATATATTTTCATAACTGGAAAAATGAATTTGATAAGTATGATCTTCTAAAGAAACATAATTACTTGTAAACCGAATACAACAATATCTGTTTACATTACACCCCCTGATGATGACTCTGCCCCGTATTTCTACTGGATTTCTTGGATCTTTATTGGACCCTGGGAAGATTTCTTAGAGATAGGTTATTTATGTTTTGTTGTCCCATTGTCAGCTTCAAAGAGTTCATCCAAAAGTTCAGACATACCGAGAAACTCCTCAGTGACTTCTGTCACTATCCACCTAGAAATAACTCGAGGACTGTATTCTCTTTAAATAAAGCAATTCGCAGAATATCCCTTGGGGCCTTTGACTCTCTCGGCTTTAACACTGGTGCATTCGAAGCGCGCTAAACAAGTTTCATAGACGATTAATATTTTTCTTTTGAATGAAGTGAGCAATTAGAGGATTGAATTGCTCCGTGAAGATGAAACGATGCGGGGAAAATTTATTACCCATTTGAGTGACAGCTATATAGACGTGGTATTCGTGTTTTAATTCCCACTTCACTGGTTGAACTTACTACCACGAGTTCAAGACTGACGTAAACGATGCAAAAGATGCGAGGCAGTGCATGGAGGTGCGCCAACTTTTCTTTTGATACTGATAACAATAATAACAATTTTGATTGTGGTGTTGGTGGGTATGCATTCTTTGAGTGTATGCCTATATATTTGCCCGTTGAGGGTTTCGTTTGGGAATGGAACATGCTCGAAATAACCTCGCTTATTTACGACTATGCAGGTCTCACAACTCAACCTGATAATGGTTTCACTCAGACATCATCTGCCAAGTTTTCCATGGAGCTATTTAATTTTTTATGCTTGCTTCATTTATCAGTAACTGTTTCAATTATTTCATCTGATCTGATCTCGTTTTTATTTGTCAATCGACCCGTTACCTGTTTCACGTTTCCATCTCTTAATAGAATGTTGATCATCATTTCTCAAATCAATCCTATTCCCTCGCCTTTCTCATCACTATTGTCTCTAGTTCATATTAGGTCCATAATTATGGTCACACGGGAGTTAATACGTCTGAGTTAGATGATAACCAAACTGATGCAGTAAGAGACTGTTACAAAATAATGGTACCCCACCTCACCGCCCTTATTTGCTCAAAATAAAAAGATAACTTTAAAAGAAAAAAAAAACGCTTGGCAGATTTTGAAACCATGAAAAGTTCCTTTCCCCTGAATTCCCTTTGAGTCATTTCTTTTTACATCTTAAAAAAAATGTTCGTTTGACCGTTTTTCTTCTTGTGCCCTATAAATGCATGCAGGTAAATCAACAGAGCAAGCCCTGGATGAGGTTATGTCAGACTTAAAAGAGAGGCAAACTTCGGTGTGGTACCTAGACCCAGAATTCCCTGTTCCAGAGGAACGTTCAGAGGATGACCTTAACCCAACCCGTGACGTCAGAGATGGCCTCAACATTCGAGACTCTCTAGCATATATCTACACCTCTGGAACAACGGGTGGGTGAAGTAGTAGTCGTTATCACGTAAACAAGTAAATAAAGACAAACATATCATTTGAAATGTCCTGGCTTAACATCTCCACGTCAGGGGAAAACCCTATGGTGAGTGGTTACTGTAAGTAATATACAACAAACAAAATAGGAGTTATCGGACCACATTCATTTTAATTGATTTAGGTAAAGAATTTAAGCCTAATACCGTGATAGGTTTGAGGTCGTGCGCCGACACAAATAGAAAAAAAATTGTATCATGGACCTAATGGTCGTATACACCGAATATGAACGTTTTAACAAATATTACAACAAAATGATCAACACCGTTATTAATAAATATTTATATGGGAAATTTGCTCTGATAAACTCCATTTTATAGGTCAAGTCCACCTCAGAAAAATGTTGCTTTGGATCAATAGAGAAACATCAGACAAGCGCAATGCTAGAAATTTCATCAAAATCTGATGTAAAATAAGAAAGTTATGACATTTCAAAGTTTCACTTATTTTTAACAAAATAGTTATTATAAACGAGCCAGTTACATCCAAATGAGAGTCAATGATGTCACTCACTATTTCTTTTGTTTTTTATTGTTTGAATTATACAATATTTCAATTTTTACGAATTTGACGATTAGGACCTCCATGCCTGAAGAACAAAATGTTAAAATAATGGAGCTCCACGTGTTCAGGGAGGAATGAAACTTCATTTCACATGACAATTACATAAAAATATTTCATATAATAAAATACAAAAGAAATAGTGAGTGATGTCATCAGTTCCTCATTTGCATACCGATCGAGATGTACATATAACTGTTTTGTGAAATGAAGCGAAAATTAAAATGCCATAACTTTCTTATTTTACATCCGATTTTGATGAAATTTTCAGTGTTATGTTTGTTGAATTTTTCTCTTTTTATGCAAATCAAGTTTTGGTTGGAGTGGACTTGTCCTTTAAGAATAATATATATGGAGATAGAAGTAGGCCTATGATTTTATAATGCAACCAAAATAACCCTATAATAGGTCTGTTTAAAAAAAAACAGGAATTATATATCGTATAGATGACAATATTTTGTTCTGTTTCTCAATAATCAATGACAGGATTACCGAAGGCATCCCGCCTGTCTCATTACAAGATGTTAGCAGGTGGATTCATGCTTGAAACCTTCAAAATGAACAATGATGATGTCATGTATCTTACCTTACCCCTCTACCATGTATCGGCATTGTTTATTGGTCTGAGTAACATCATAAACGCAGGTAATGACAATACATTTTGAGACTCACTGGTTTCTTAACATATATGATGACATAGTAAGCATATGTAGGGGAAGGCGGGGTAAGTTGTGACACTTTTTGCTTTTTGCATGTTAGAATTGATATGATTAATAATCTTGTTGAAATAAGTACCTTGCCTTGAAATTTAATTCTTCTGAAATATCTTCCACCTATATATAACTTTCTATCCCCACACTGAAAGTCATCGTGACCTTTGAAAAGAACGATGTCAAATGGCTCAACTTGCCCCATATATGGGGTAAGTTTGAGCCACCTTCTGGGGTAAGTTGAGCCACAAAAACTATGTACAAAATGTATGAGGGGAGAACCAGCATGTCAATTTTTTGTTTAAAGTCTTTTCACTTGCTAATTCTGTATAAATACTAACATCCTTTAAAAGGAAAAGAGCAGTCATGTAAATTTGCTCCTTTCAGCCAACATTTCAATCGATTTTTATGGTTTGTTTGTTTTTTAAGATACATTACCATAGGAATTACCATGGCTCAACTTGCCCCATGCTGTTTGGCTCAACTTACCCCAGTCCGAACTTATTGCGATAATTTTGTATCCACACATTTATTATGCATCCATCATATAAAAGACTATGACAAGAATGAAGATCCATACCTGGACTAATAATGTTGTTATCATGTCTTTATTATATTTAAAAACGTGTGTGTTTATAAAGCACTTATCTATTTCACACTCTTTTTTACTTTTTTGGCTGAAATTCATATTTTTCCCTCTAAAAAAGTACTTTTTGTTGCAAAGTTGAAAACAATGTGGTGGGGTTAGGGGTTATGATATGGGTCAACAATACATGATACCACCACAATGTCTGACTCATTCATTATTGGCCTGGGGCTGGTGGCTCAACTTGCCCCTATGCTCAACTTACCCCGCCTTCCCCTAACGTTTGAAAGAAAATGTGAATCAGTTCTGATGGTTAGGTGTAAAAGACCAATTAGTGCATCGAAGATGAATGTGAGGGATGATTGGTTGTTAACTTTGACCGCCTAAATGTGTGTACCTTTAAAATGTAATTAAAATAAATGATTCATGAAAATTTGAGAAGAGTGGACACATTCTGCAAGTGTGACAAATCAAGCAAATCACATGATAAACAAACTTGTCAAATAACCTACTCTGAAATGTTAGTGTTATGAAGTAGTTGAAGTGAAACAATTAATAATTTTGCATTCAGCAATTCTTTCATATCTTTGCTCTGTCAGTTTTTCTTTATTTTAACCCCCTGTAAATCGATTGTATTTTATATAATCAGGGGCAACCTGTGTACTGCGACGCAAATTCTCTGCATCTAATTTTTGGAGTGATTGCCGTAAAAATGACGTCACAATGTTCATGTACATTGGCGAGCTCTTCCGTTATCTAGTTGCGCAACCAAAGGTTCGTATGAATATAGTTTATTTTGCAAGTTAATATAAACTTTTTACAGATTCTCTGTTAGTGTCCTTCATATCATGATGCATGTTTTGTCGATACATGTAGAATAACAAGCAATTTGGAGATTTCGTTTTATATACATGTACTTAGCATACTCTTAATAAGACAATTTTGATCTTTCTGGTTAAATGGGAAGTTTATTGGCCCTACAACTTACCCCACATTTCCTCATGGTTATATTGACATATCTTTAATTCTTTTTATCATTATAAGGATTTACCTAGTTATCTCCATCGAAAAACCCTTGATTGTATCTTCTTGTAAATTTATTTCATTTGCTTCCTACATGCCCGAATATAATCAAATACAATCTGTTTCCAGTTATCATAATGACTGTTATGGCAGTGTGACATGTCCAGTGCAAAAAAGTCCGCCATTTCCATTTTTTCATGTCTCCTTGAGTTTTTGTTTCCTGGTGTTTCCATTTATGATTATGTCCAACATCTTTGCGTCGTTTATTTAATAGAATGATCTGGATGCTGTCAATAAGGTTCGCTTGGCCATCGGGAATGGGTTAGGAGCGGACATCTGGGAAGAGATCTGCAATCGTTTCCGAATTGAACGAATCGTTGAACTATATGGAGCAACCGAGGCTAACTTTGGACTTATGAACTTGGACAACACTGTCGGGTCAGTCGGAAGATGGCCCCCAATATTGCAGGTGGGTGAATGACTAGTTTCTCACTCTAAATGCAAGAGCTAATCCAGTCCCTAATCATACTCATCTCAGAGTGAAATGAAGGATCAGTGTTTTGGAGTGGGACTTACATTTTTGAGAGTGGATTTACCTTTTTTTTGAGTGAAAATGTATAGAAATAGACACTGTTCACTCTAGATGGAGCTATATTCACTCTAAAAAATGTAAATCCCACTCGAAAGTGATTGGTCCCTCGTCTGATCCACTCTGAAAGGAGTGCTAAGGACCAGATTAGCTCTTTTTGCATTTACAGTGTGTCGATATTCCAAGAGAAAGAACCGGTCTGGTACAACATGATTACAAAGTTATTAGACGATCCAAATCTGCTGAATTTCAGTTTGAATGCTAGGGCATAAGGGTTCTAAAAATAATGATATTTAAATGGCGCACTTCCAAAAATTGGATGCTCGAGGTTAATGGAACAAAAATCACCCATTAGATATTGTTAACCTCATGAGCAGTAATAACCCATTACATTTACTATTCAGTCTGCATTCATGTGAAAGAGGAAGTGTCCTAAAATGGGTTATGGGTACAATTATCAACCGCAGAGCTGACGACCCATTTCCACTTGGCTCTAGGCAATATGGATGAAATCAAGTTTCAACATAATTGTTTGTTTTTATAAACAAAAAAGTGGCAACTTTTTCATTACTTTTATTGCAGGCGGTGTGCAAGATCGAGTTAATCCAATATGATCATGAAACATCACAACCAATCCGAGATGACAAGGGAAGGTGTATCCCAGTTGGACCAGGTACGTCATAGGTGCCCTCCCCTCCTCCAGAAGAATTTCTTTTTAATTATCAAATTATTTTGATAAGTTGACACGAAACGGAGCACATAATCATGGTAGTTCAATTCAAACAACCCTTCTTTATATAAAGTGAAATTGCCACGTGAAAACATATTGTGCTGATAGCTAACAAGACTCCCATTTCATCTTTCCCAGATTTTACAGAGCTGAAAAATTAAATTTCAATAACTGAGCGATTACATTGAGATGCTGAATAATACTCGAGCCTGTACATACTTCTAGTCAAATATTCAAATTGCTGATCACTGGAGAATACTATTTTTCGCATCTTTCAGGTGAAACTGGTCTTCTGGTTTGCCCTGTCAATCGAATATTCCCTCTTGATGGGTATGTTGGTTGCAAGTCACTCATGGAGAAGAAACTCATTCGAGATGTCAGGAAAGAAGGTGATGTCTTCTTCAACACTGGTGATCTACTGATTCGGGATAAAAACTACAATCTCTACTTCAAAGATCGTATTGGAGATACATTTAGGTATTGAAACATTAATATTCAATTTCTATTTTAGTATTCTTTTTATCAAATAAAAAAACAAATAACCAATCCGAGATGGCAAGGGAAGGTGTATCCCAGTTGGACCAGGTACGTCATGGGTGCCCTCCCCTCCTCCAGAAGAATTTCTTTTTAATTATTAACTTATTTTGATAAGTTGACATGAAACGGAGCACATAATCAATCATGGTAGTTAAATCCAAACAACCCTTCTTTATATAAAGTGAAATTACCACGTGAAAACATATTGTGCTGATAGCTAACAAGACTCCCATTTCATCTTTCCCAGATTTTACAGAGCTGAAAAAGTGAATTTCAATAACTGAGCGATTACATTGAGATGCTGAATAATACTTGAGCTTGTACATACTTCTAGTGTCAGGTTTTAGGTAGAGAAAATGTTCTCTTCTAATATATTTTCTAAATTCCTTGTAAACTTATAATTTTATGTTATGAACATACCATTTACAAATCTTTTCATTTGAATATGAAATAAACAGCTTTCAATGTGACAGAAAATGTTTTTTAATATCCTTTGTATCACGATTTCCTTTAATGAAGGTTTATGAAAATAAAATCTCATTATCATAGAGTAATTTTGTTGATGTTTTCCCCAACTACAGATGGAAAGGAGAGAATGTTGCTACTACTGAAGTTTCCCAAACTCTGAATGAACTACCAGAGATAATGGAATCCAGCGTGTATGGAGTCAATGTACCAGGTATCAAACTTTCAAATTGAATTATCAAACAACTCAAAATGTCTTTAACCAAATAAAGAAAACGAGTCTTGCCCACATTACATAATTCCATAGAGCAGGAATGTTTGACTTTGTGACATTGAAATGATATACACTTTCCTCTTTCATCATCCTCTTTGAATAAAGGAGATTACCTATATATTTAATATTCAAAACAAATCTTAATACAGGTCAAAGCGTATGAAATTGCACAAAATAATTTTTCTCCATGGGCTTTTCTGGTCAACACTAATAAAAAATGCAATTTTCCTCTTCATGTTATCTATCATTGCAGGTCACTACGGGAAAGCAGGTATGGCTGCCTTATCACTCAACCCCGGATCAGACTTTAGTCCAGCTGTTACATACAAACATGTCACCTCTCTCCTGCCAAACTATGCATGCCCACGATTCATTCGTATCATGGAACAACTGGAACACACTGCTACTTTTAAGCAAAAGAAAACTGGACTCGTTCAGGATGGTTTTGACCCTACAGTGGTGTCTGGACCTATTTTTGTCTTTGATCAAACTCAAGACACATATGTTTTGTTGGATAAGGAGGTACATGAAAACATTCTGAATGGCAATATGAGATTATAAATATAATAAAGACATCATTCTTTTCACCCTGGTCACATTCAGCTCACATTTGTTACTGCAATGCAGGGTATCAATGGTGAGCATATATTATAAGATTGTACAATTAGAATGTTGAGTTCTGGACAGGAAGCTTAAGAATAGTTATGGCTCAAGGCAAGCAGAGGTTCTTTAAAGCGGGTGTGGTACTCTGGCTAACCTAAACAAAAAGGCAATCAGAGAGTGCATCACTTTTTATCAGGAAGTATTCGGAAATATGACACGTCCATGGACAAAACATTTGGGAGAAGTATATGAATGCTCCAAGGCCAGAATGAACATTGTCAATTAGTCATGCTATTGGATGATGCTGCAAATCAAACATTACGATTGCTATGTATAATTGCATTCAAGAGCTGCAAAAAAGGCTGCCTGTATTATCTGTAATGTTATTTTTCTTACCTAAACAGACCAAATAAATGTAATATATTGACTGTGCAAATCCACCATGACTGTATTTTTCAACAAGCAATATTTTTGTTCTTGCAATCAGTAGTAGAATGATATAACTATTATTTAGAGACCATTTGTGATATTTATAAACCAGTTTGGTGTTATTTGTAGGCAAATATTTATGTACATGTGCATGCAAAATATTAGATTAGAATAATCATTATGAGATCGTCTGCAGGCCTGACCATCTGTGATATTTATTTGATTAACCAGTACTGAATTCTGTATATAAGCATATATTATCATTTTAATCAGCTCAGTTTAATAGTCATAATTATTTCCATTTGTTTTCTTAGTATACTTACGTTGGATGTAAGATATATTCAAGCTGAATTTATAATGGATGTTCAGAATTCATTAATACCTCTGCAAAAATTCAAGCTCATTGAAAATAGAGTACAAAGAGGAATGTGTCTGAATAATTCAAAATGTATCTATTTGTATTTTATATATGTGATGTGCAACATTTACCCATCAATAAATCAGGGTGTACATATGCTTAAAATAGAATTATAAACTATTGTTTAGTTTCTTAAGTATATTTTTTTAGTATAACTATCAAATACAATTTACATAACTTAACAATGCGAGTGACTGACCTCTAAACATTACGGGAAGATGAAATTTCAAATGTATGAGAATGTATGTTATCTTGCTTACTTGGGAGATAGATATATTTATATATATTTTGGGGGCATTTAAAAATAAATTGTCTTGAATCTATGTGTATGAAAAATTTGCAATAAAATGTCGGCTTAGGCAGAGCAATATGATATTGCAATGTATTTGCCAAGTGGCTGCAATATCTATAAATAGAACAACAATGTCAAACATTTTTATAGTTGCGACATTTTTTCTAGCTCATTTATTTACTTTTATCACTGATAAGAGGCTCAATTGCGTATTTGAATACAAATTCATATATTTACTGTCATGTGATATAGCTTGTATTTTTATCATCTGTGATGAAATAGATAAAATTTATATGAAGAAAAAAAATCAATGTCAGGTGTCACTTGTACAGAGTACTCAGAGAGTAGCAATACAAAAGGGCTATTCCATTAAATAGTCAACCTTTTAGTACGTTTGATCCCCATTTTTCTAAATTCTTACTTCGCTTAAAAAACTGACCAAGTCATGGTCTTTTGAGAACATTACAGACTGCCAAACGAACAAAAAATCAGAGAAAGAAAATGTTCTGAAGGTCCCACATATGGGGTCGGACATACATATTTTATGGAATTGCCCAAAAGTAAACAAAAAACAACAAAGGGGTGGGGGGGTAAAAGAAAGGAATACTTAAAAGCTTACACTTTAATGAGCACATTCAATTCATTAATAACATTCCTACATTCCAATACGTAATTCTATTGGTCAATGGTGTGTGTAGTATTCTATTTTTTTTTTCAAATCTGCATGAGTAAACAGGAAAACTATGTCCAAGAAGAATGTTGGTAAAACAGAAGTTTAACTGTTGATACTTTGATATGAAAAAGTGCTTAGGCTTGTGCAACTTTATTGAAGGTTTCTAAGTTCCTAGCATTATTTTCATTTTGGGTGTTATGCTTTAATTTCTAGACAGTTATTACCAGTGGAGTCAACAAAATGATAGACCAAAGAATGTGATGTATAAGTGGAGTTTTTGAGTCAGATTGGCCTACCAAAAGTTAGAAAACTAACTAGTGATACAAACTTGCCACTATTGACCTAAGAGACTTTTTTTTTTTTTTTGGGGGGGGGGAGTTTTCTGAGCTTAGTACAAGTATTGCTAATATAAAAAGTCTATTAATTCCACCATCTCTCTATTACAATTTTCTGACATGAGTATAAAATACATTTCTCTCTCTTTACTCAAATCATTTTCCCCTCTTCCACTTGCCTACTATAATCATTTTCCCCTTTCATCTATTTCTCATCATCATCAGTGTAACCACCAGTCCACCATCATCATCCCTATTATCTTCATCATCACCAACATCTTCATCATCACAACTAATCATCATCATTTACACCATCACATATTAATTTATAGTAAATAGTGGTATTAAAATACGAGCTGTGATTAGCTGGATTGGTACCATGTGACCTCCCTTCAAAAGCTATATAGTACTGATGTAGTAGATGTACAATATGAATTTCGATTTTTGGAGGGTAAAACCTGTGTTAAATTGGGGAAATATTGATTGATGGCAATGCGCATTTAGCCAGTAAGCCCTGCGCGTCTGCATTTATAAACGCATGCCGTTAAATCTTTTTTTTTTTTAGTAAGGTCACCTTTTCCTGCCCCATGCAAGGTACATTTTGGATGGCATGTGTGCAACGGTACGCATGTTTGACATTTGGCCTCCCATTTGCTTGCGTACAAGCCAAGTAGGCGTTGTACAATTTCCTATAATAAATAGTGAAGGTTCTATCATACAATATAACTGGAATATATGAATTCTAAATATAAAATTATCCCTCATGCAGGCCTATTTGACCTCTGCCTTTGGCCTTGGTGAAATAAACCTGCACTCAGGATAATTTTATATTTGTTGTACATATAATCCAGTATGTTGTACAATACATTGTACACCATTAATATCATCATCAATTATCATCATCATCATCATCTATTTCTTCATGCTTTGTGCATCCTCCCAATGCAGACAAACATTAGGTTTGTGATCTTAGGGAAGCAAATGCTATAAATGCTATGAATATGATGCACAAACCAGTTAGAAATAACAATTTAGAGAATCTATGAAGTAACAGGACAATAAATCAAAACACAAATCAATGCCAATTGTTTTGTTACCTATTTACACTGTTTATTATGTTAACAGTGCCAATGATCGTAATGCTACTGTCTCCCATCACAAACCTGAGGCTGGTCTGGCTGTTTAGATAATACCAATCTGAAAAATGAAGCATAAAATATAAAAAAACATAGTCAATGGTGCATTTCTTTCATGCTTTCTAACACAGAAGAGAGTTGAAACTTAACATCTAACCACCCCCCCAACAAATTAATACCCATATAATACAACAGAATATATAACACTGTGTAAACGACAATTATGCCCCCCCACATGTGTGCTTTAAGATTAGTGACAATAAGCAATATTGTCAAGAGAAGTTTTCAAAATCCATGGTAGGTTACTTTATCATAGCTTTTGATCTAGTAAATTTTGAGATAAATAACACTACATGTAGACTATGTGAAGTCGTAAACCAGTATGTGAAACAATATATTTTACCCTGGAAAGGAAAACAGTACAATGAATACTGAGATAAGCACATCTAGGCAAGTGAATCATTGTTACTTGGAAAAAAGACCAGAATCATATGGCACATGATTTTTCTTTTACTTACACTACATAAAACACTTAGATGGCCATCTTGTTGGTTTCACTACAGAGTTATTAGTTACAGCAGCTAGAATATACAGTATGTTTACCTTTGATTGTTACTCACCTTGTTGGCGACATCCAAGGCATCATAGTCTGGAGCTAGCCTGACGTAGGCCTTCTTCTGTCCATCTGGCCTGATGAGTGTGTTGACCTTTGCCACATCAATGTCGTAGAGCTTCTTTACGGCGGTCTTGATGGTGAATTTGTTTGCCTTCAGGGCAACGATAAAGACCAAGGTGTTGTTCTCCTCAATCTTCTTCATGGCGCTTTCTGTCGTCAGGGGAAACTTGATCGTGCTGTACTGGTCAAGTCTAAAAAATGAAAGAAAATAATGAAAACAAATAGTCAATGAGCTTATTTTGAAAGAACATATTCTTTAAGCAGAAATATCACTCAGAAGTAAGCCTGAGTCAAATCGATTTTAAAATCAGTGTTATATCGATGTCATCGAGCGCCGGTGCAGATTTTGCAAAATCGGTGCATCGAAAAAAAAATAACAGTGCGAAGAAATATGGCCATTTCGTTTGGTACACACAATCATCAAAATAAACAGTAATGTCTATCTAAACTGCTAATTTACTTGATTTACTTGATTACTTGGAATTCGTTATCAATCGCATGTGCGCGCAAACCAGAAAATTATGACGCGATCAACATAAAATAAACCTTGCTTTCATGAACAATATTAATATCATGACCAAAGAACATTATTTAATCATAATATTTTAATGATAACTTGCATATGACCAATATTAATATGAATTTAGACCTTGATGTAAAACATTTGTATTTTGTTTCAATTTCTAATGACGGATCATATCATGATAGAGTCAGCGAGTTCACTTTTCTAATACAAGTGGGCTATACAGGGGTCTTTAAAGGCCGATGTTTCAATTCCCGTAGGGCAGCAGCTCACCTGATGCAGTATCATCTCCTGAGCATTTTTGGTACCATTTTTATTAAAATTGGCCAAAAACTGTGGTGCTGCCCAAAAATCTTTTCTGGGTGGGCGTGGCCCCAAATATGGGCATGTCTGAGTGCATTTTTGTAATAACATTCATATACAATTGCACTTCTAGTTTTTCTTTTCCTTTCCTACATTACCCCTTTTCTCTTTCCCCTCCTGAATAAAGAATTTCATTGACAATTTCAATGAGAAGTTGTTACCTTGGTCTCCTGGGAATACTCTTTCTTGGGTACTTGGGTTGGCGAGGAGCCTTGAAGGTCTTGGGACGACGGAATGTCACCTTGGTGCGAATTTTCCTCTTGCGAGTAGCATGGGTTCCACGAAGGGCAGCTTTCTTGGTCTTTGAATAGGAAAGAGGTGTGTAATATTGTAAGTGGAGCACACAACATGTAACTTAGTGGAGCACTCGGATAAACCCCAGATAAACACTTTGCGTTACATTCGAATTCTAAAGGGTAAAGCCTAAAACAATGTCACATTTGAAGTGTATATTATCAAAAGTCAATGACCACTACACTTTCGTTAAATTTAATTAGGCCTTGAGACAAAGTATGTGGGGACAAAGCTAAATGGTTTGCATTGTCCTACTTACATCCTCTCATAAAAATTTGATCAAATGATTGAGATGTCACATTCTAAGATGGCTGCTGCATAAAACAATTTATTTCAAGTGATGTTTTGGCTGATTTTTTCTTTTGCTATTTGGGTAACTTAATCAATATGTTCACCAACTGTCACAAAATTGGGAAATATTGACATGCAATTCAACTTATCCACATTTACATGACAGGACATGTGGGCAAAATGATACAAACCATGTTGCTTTGCCCCAACATGCTCAAATTAGTGTGTGGTGGATGTTAGATCTACATAGACTTGAAAATGCAATTGTATTTTTGGATGGAAATCTGAACATATATCCACTTTATTTTCATTATAATTATTAGTTAAATATACATTCTAAATTCACTTTAAAAACAGTATGTTGGAAAAACTTTGGTTATCTTAAGGTGCATCATTTTTCCCTCTATTGCACAAAGGTTAAACATAATACCCAGTTTTTTCATGTCTATAAAAAAAACCCTTAATGACTTTAAGGCCTCATTGGAATGGTAGGTGGTAACTGATTATATAACTCACAAAACTGACCCATTATCAAAGCTTTAGACAGGCTACAACTCTGAACCCTCTTTCCACACAAATCTGAAAGGGAAAGTACAACAAATATTAATTTGAATCATTCTTTTATATCTGACCCTTGAAAGAAGCCAAATTACCTTGAGTGCATCTTGTTTAGCCTTGGCCTTTGCCTTGGCCTCAGCTCGGGCCTCAACCTTAGCAGCAGATTCTCGCTGAGCTGGGCCCTTCTTGCCAGCCTTGCGCTGAGCTGCGGGAGAAATTACAAAAAAAATTAATAAATCAATTAGGTAATGTATAATTATAACACTTCCGTTCTCATTTAAGTCCTTTATAATAAAAGACTTAAATGAGAACAGACGTATCAATCCTTGATAATTAAGTACATGGCCTATCGGAAAGAAGTCTTAGGGATCTCAATTTAAAACAGCCATAAAACTTTCAACTTTCACCGCTTTGTTTCACTTATTTTTCTCACATGTTTGGATCCCCCTTTCAGGGAAAAATTGAATAATTAATTTTGGGGCATGGGGGTATTCCAACAAGGCTGCAGTTGTCTTTTCCGCGACTCTATTTGAGGTCAACCGATGAAACAGAGACTGAAGCTTTTCAGTCTAACATTAGATGATGCAGAAAAAGGTGGTCTGTACTCTGTAGGTAAGGTGCCTAAGTCGGCAAATCTAATAGGTATCTGCACAATTCTACTAAAAGATGACCTGAAATGACCAACTAGCACCTGCTGCAATACATAAACATATATTTACTAATTTATTTATTGATATGTTCATATTCTACAATCATCAAAGTACATTTCATAATCATGTAATACCCGGTACTATAAACAAAAAAAAAATATCTGAATTGTGAGCAAAGCAAAAGAGTTTGCAGACATAGGGCACCACATTTTCATGCAATCTAAAAATGACTGGTGGTTTATCGAAGAAAATCATGGAACATATATTTCTCTCAGATTTTTATAAGAAATTTTTGGCAGACTTACTCATAATATTAAACAAGGAATATAATCAACTGACACTATTTGTGGAATTGAATAGAAATTAATATTTAATCTTTAAGATAATTTTTAGGGATGCAGACATGTCAGACTCAAAGGGTCTTACTACTGGACACTTCATTCATTCAATCATTTCAGACACAATATTTTGTGAAAAGTATTGCTAAACACATGCGTGACCAATTTTTTTTTGCGGGCTTTATTTACACATTTTGGCCCTTTAACAAGTTGTTGCCTATATCACCCCACGTAAAAAGCTTGGGGGAAAAAATACCCTTAAACACGTTTGGCTAGTCTAGCTTCGGAAAAATAAACATACCGGTACCCTAAATACGATTGACCCTGTGATTGACCGTTGACCAGTCTTTCAAAACCACCTTTTTCTTTGAAAATCGGTGTTTTTGATACCCTTAACGAATGCACGTGCGGCCTGCGTCCAAAACTGAAAAAACCTGCATGTGTACAATATATAATTTGACTGCCCCCCCCCCGGAAGTTTTTTACTGGGGATGCTGCAAATTAGTTATAAATTTAAATTATTTTCTGATGCATAACCAAAATGCGCTTGTTCTGTAATACAAGGCCAGTTGGTTACTTATCTATAACACAATTGCACAATCACTCAGTTTAGTCTACATATCACAGAGACAGCGAGATTGAGACATCTCACTCAACTTCAAGTTCAATCAATATCGCCTCACTCATCAAATATTCATGGCAATTAATAATCAACATAGACGTCATATTAAACCAGGTGAATATTTTGATTAAAATTCCAAATGTGACTTTTTTATTTAGTCAATAAATAGATGTTTGCCACCATGAATGGACATGTTAAATGGGGTTCTTAACTTCTTGCTGAGGTTATCAGGAATGGGCTCATATACATGTCCAACCGATCAAGCAAATCCGCCTGTGCGAGACCACACTGCAGAACTGAACACACGTGCAGTGGACCCTTCATTTTCAGTTCACTACACCTACAGCATGCAGCACACACCACTGCACTGCACAGCGAGCTATGCTAGCACACATGGATCACGACACGTTCGTCTGAACTGGGCTCACTCTGCCTTTGACGACTCATTATCATGGGTGAAATATTACTTAATTAAAACAACAAAGTTTTATACAGAATGTTAGAACATAATCTGTAATTAATAGAGTATGTTATGACATTGGTATTATGTAATGAAAATTCCTATGTCATTCAGTATTATCATATAAAAACCGTCGATAACTACCCTCTGTTCTTGACTTGGGAGCCATGTTGAACGAAAAAGACTGTTGCAACGAAAGTAGAGGGCAGCAACACTTTGCAGTCTCTTTGCAGAGTTGCGCAAAGAGCCAAACTCAACTTTGCATGGTCGATCATGGGGACATTAATTTTACTTATAAAAATCTAACTTATATAGGGGTAAATCAGGTAGTTGTACTTCGTAATTTCGAAGATTCGTTATTCTGAAGGTTAATCCGAAGGTTCGTAATTCCGAAACACGTAAATTGCAGTGGCGTAACAGGCCGGGCGAGGGGCAGACTCCGTACCAGATCCCGGACCAGATCCCCCTGGCAGATTTCACCGGGAGAAACGGGAAAAGGAGAAAAGGGAGGGGGAAAGAAAGGGAAAGGGACAAGAAAGGGGAAAAAAGAGGAAAGGAGGAAGAAGGAAAGCAAAAGGGAAAAAAGAAAAGAAAACAAAGAAAAAACATATTTATAAAATGGAAAAACGCTGGAGGAAAGCGGGAAAAGGAAGGAATACATAGCATGATTAAGCCTTAATTGAAATGAATTAAAATTTGACAAAATGGCAAACACTGAAGCGAGAAAATGAATTCAGAGCCAAAAGCTGAATTGCAAAACAAAGAAAAGGGACAAGAAAAAAGAAAGAAAGAATTTAATAATACGACCGGGCTGCCGATGATTGAAAATAAAGAACGGGAAGAAAGGTGTATAGGGCCTACAGCATACAAAATTGTGTTAATAGCTTGCTAAATTTTATGCAATAACGGCCCGAATAACGGTCGCAATCATTACTTTGGCTAAATCTCCAAAGCTACCCGAGGCCGATGCCCCAGACCCCATGTAGTAGGAGCTCTTCATCTGTAACCTTCAAACTTTTATAACGCCCCGTGTATGGGAGGGGGGGGGGAGTTCCACACCCAAGGGGAAATAAAAGAAAATATAGGAGGCAACGTTTATAAAATATGTTATTTGCTGAATCGGATGGACATTTTGTCACATTATTTGAATTTTAATTCAAATAAATGCTGTTTTTTCGAGCTCGCTTCGCTCTCTGGCGACTTTCTTACATTTCCATGTTGTGTCCCCTCAAAATGTTTGGTTCATTACGCAAATGCGTTGAATTAATGTTGTGCAATAGCTATTTATACCAGTGATTTGATAGCAGCAATCTGTAAGGTTTAAAATGGCTTTATATTGATAACAAGAGGTCTCCGCCCCGGACCCATCCCGCATATAGCACTGGCGTACAGATGGAATGGTTGGGCCATGGCCCCTAAAAGTTCTACAACCAAGAACAAAAAAAAAAAGAAAAAGTGTAAGATATGTTTTTTAATGAATAAAGTGTAAGAAATGTTTTCATGAAAACGTTATTTTATTTCTCGCTCGGGGGATATGTTAATCAGCTTTTTGGCATGCACATGTGCCTACTTTGCCCCTCGAGCACAATCCTGTTCACAGTTGCAAACAGATCAAAAAAAAAAAGAGAGAGAGAGAGAGAAGGGTGAAATTTGATATTATTTTCTGAATATTATGTCAAAATCTACCCCAAATTTGGATTTTTGCTCGCCTAGCTCGCTTCGCTCTCTCACAACTTTTAAAAAAGATTCTGTCCAATACGCTATTATCTGGCCCCCCCAAAAGAAAGCCTCATTGCACTTTTGTCTCGGGAAATTTTTTGGCTCTTGCCCCCCGCACCCCCCCCCCCCTCCCCTGGCCACCGACCCCTGTTACGCCCATGGTAAATGATTGCCTCAGTATACTTCGATGTTTATTAATCCGAAAATGAAAAAAGGTTCATTCATTAGAATATTTGTGGCATTATTCCAAAGGTTCGTCAGTCCGAAAACGAAATAAGGTTCGTTATCCCGAAAACGAAATAAGGTTCGTTATTCCGAAAACACTTTAAGGTTTCGTTATTCCGAATAAAGGTTGGATTATCCGAAAACGAAATAAAGTTCGTTGTTCGAAGGTTTGTTAATTCGAAAAGTAAATAAGGTTTTTAATTCAGAACGTTCGTTAATCCGAAAAATGAAATTATCGGTGGCGAAGCAGGGAAAACTGAAAGGGAAGCGTGGTGGGGGGACACAGCGTTGCTGTTCAATTGTTATATGAGGATGGGGAAGCAAAAAGAAGGAAGGCGGAGCAAAGTAGAGTAAATTCTGTTTGAAGTGATTTCTGATTATGTTAAGATATGTATGCTTTATTTTTCGCGAGAGAGTGTAACGAGCAAGCAGTTTGGATTTTTTTTTGTCAATTAAAAGCTTGGGAGGTGTATATTGCGAGCGTGAACCGCAAGCTCAAACTTTTGGACATTTCAATAAGAAATGAAAATAAAACAATTCTGAGCAGTTTTTGTAATGATTAATAAGATGTGCATCTACCTGAAGAATTAACACGAGTGCGAAGTGCGAGCTGAAATATACTCACCAGAAAAGGAACCTGTTAAGGACTGCGTTTATAGTGACTCATGAACTTCATGATACATCGAAGAATGCGAGTGCGAAGCGCGAGCTTGAAGGCCAAGACACCCAGAAAAATGTTGAATTGTATCAATAGAGGAAAATCAGACAAGCATAATGCTGAAAATTTCATCAAAATCGGATGTAAAATAAGAAAGTTATGACATTTTGAAATTCCGTTTATTTTTCACAAAATAGTTATATGCAATATTTAGTCACATCAGTAGCGGACCGTGATGACCCGAAGGAGACAAATGATTGGAGGGGCAATATTCTTTGTAAACAATGCTGTGCCCCTCCAATGCTTTGTCTCCTCCGGGTCACGATCTGCCACTGAGTGTTAGCTCATATATATTTCTTTTGTTTTTTATTGTTTGAATTATACAATATTTGAATTTTTTACAGATTTGACAATAATAAGGATCAACTTGACTGATCTACAAAATGTTAAACAATTTTACCGGACTATGAGGATAAAGATTTGTATATTTCATATAATAAAATACAACATAAATAGTGAGTGAGTGATGTCATCAGTTCCCCCATTTGCATACCGACCGGAATGTGCATAATTTATACTAGTATACATATTTTGTGAAATTAAGCGAAACTTAAAAAATTTCATAACTTTCTTGTTTTACATCCGATTTTGATGAAATTTTCAGTGTTATGCTTGTTGGATTTTTCTCTCTTGATTCAAAGCAACTTTTTGTTGGGGTTGACTTGTCCTTTAATTTGTATCGGTGCCATGTTTTTTTTTTTTAAGTCGGGGAGCAATTAAAAGATATTCCATAAAGGATATGCCCTACTTGGAGTTTTAATTTCGAAAACGGCACATTTCATTTCGGGGGAAAACAAGGGAATTTTCCTTTTCCCACTTTGGAAAACTGAGTATTTCGTTTCTATATACGAGGATTTTTTTTTTGGGGGGTGCAACTCGGACAGCTGCTCCCTGCCCCCTCCCCCAGCTTTCATTTATCCGGTTTAAACATAAATAAAATAAGTACATGATAGAAATGACGAAACTGAATATTTTTACAAGTACAACTTAAAACAAACAGACTAGTGAACATCAAACAAATAAAATATAAATGCATTCAAAGACAAAACCACTATACGAAAACCAGTATAAGCATGATAAGAGCAAAATTATTATGATCATGGAAGTTATCAAATCAAATATCGATACGGGGCGTGTTGATGCATTTTTAAATTGTTTTGTCAAAGTTCAATATGTTTACTATAAAAAGATGCATTCTTGATTTAATGTTTATCACTTATAAACCTTTAAAAAATCGCTCTGCTTGGGGGGGGGTGTTTGGACAAGAATAGGGAGGATATATATAGACACCCTTTTTGGCTGGGGCTGGGCAAAAAAAGTCATCTGCAGCCATCGTAGCCAGCTTTTCGGAATGAGTGGGGGGAGCACTTATTTAACATTAAATCTATAACATGCATATACATGGATCGACCTTTCGCCAATGAGGGGGGGGGGCTTTCATTCACAAGTTTCCCCGATCGGCTGCTCAAAGCTTTTTTTTTCTTTAAAGGGGTACAGTGACTTCTAGCTTTATTCTTATAAAGTATCTCATGATCCCTGATTGAACAATGCGAACGCGAGAAGCAAATTTCAGGAATTTTGTCCTAAAAATTGAAAATTCCTGAGCAATGTTTGTGATTATGAACAAGACGCGTGGAACTAACGAATTACTCCATGGTTCTAATTTTGAAAAAATGTTCGGACTCCCAAATGATAAGTTCATTTCCTTTTCTTACTTTTGAAGTATTATATTCATACATGTAAATTTAAGAATAATCCTCCAAGTTTTGCTCTTTTTAAAACATTTGTTAAAAAACAACAGGGCTTGGAATATTAATAGCTAAGAAAAAATCAAGTTGCCCGCTCATTTTAAGAAGTGGCGATTCACCTTATAATTTGGCATTCAAAAATGTCAGCAGGTTATACTAACAGTGTATATTTTGTATAACAGGCTTAGTGCCCCATATTTTTTTTAAAATAATACTGCACTGTATTGGTTATATGGTTGTAGACATCAGATCCCATTTTTTCATGCAACTTGTATCTCAGTTTCATTGATATACTTGTTCGTTTAAAAACCTAATTATGTCGTCTTGGATTACCAGTTGTGTTTTTTGTTTGGTTGGGAAACCACTTCATAATCATAGCTTCTATATTTTGTTTTGTCTACTTTATTTACCAAATCACCTATCTTTATTCAGATAACACTGATATTAAGTCATCACTTTGCTACATGGGGGTGGGAGAGGATAAGTGGGTAGGTTTTTTTTTATTATTATGGTTGTTATTTTTTTTTGTGTGTAACTAACGTTGTGTTTATGTGATTTGCAATCACCTAATAATCATTTGTAAATTTTGTGATTTATTTCAATTTGCTATAATAAAAACAGAAATGAAAAAACAACTGATTACTCCATGGGTACCTAATTACTTCGAGCGCGAAGTGCGATCTGAAAGTTTTGATAAACTCATATAATAGTGCATGGTTAACCGGTTTGGTATATCGCTCCATGATTATTAGATCGACCCTGTTTATGTTCCGTGTACATATACAGTGGGCTCAAAACGATCCGTAATCCGCGGCACTCACATCACACTGTCATTGTCAATGACGCGATCTGTATCTGGAAAAAGTATAAATTAACGTTGTCGTTGATTTTTTAAAAGTTATTAACATGAGGATCAGTCAAGCTGCAAGAGATAGGATTTTGACGAAATTTCCACAGGTAATCATCAACTAATCAGATCTTCTAAATGGATTCTTAATCAGTCTAAATGGTGATGGTTGTTGGTGCCAGTGCGGTGTCCCGGGCGGGCGGACCGCGGCCGTGGCGTGCATGGTGGTGGTAGCGAATGCTCCATGCATGATTGATGATGGTGGTGGTGGTGGTGGTGGGGGCAGTGCAATGGAACGGTGATGTACTGATCATCTGATGTCTATAGAAACACGATTAAAAGTATAATTAAAAAATAGTAAGGAAGAGGAATAGATAGAAAAAAAAAATTAGGAGAAAGAGGAGGGGAAGAGAGTAGAGAAAGGTGGAAGCAGCTTGCAGGAAGATGATGATGTTGCCTTGGAAGCACTTCTCTTCAATTAACAAGGTTATGATTAGACCAAAAGCTTTCGTTTTTTTTAGTCTCTGTATTTGGTTGTTTTGCAGAACTGTGTTGGCTCCACTCACCAATAAATGTCAGAAATTGTTCAATAAATCCGCAGAAACGATGGTTATTCCTGTGATGTTCTATATACTCTGTTACTACTAGTCCTTCCCTGTGTCGGTGTGTAGCAAATAATGTTGGCAATGTTTGGCTATTTCTCTTGTTCTTAGGGACAAATGCTTGGTTTTTGTTACTGTATCAGTTTCTATTACAACTATTCATCATATAACTTGTAAATTTAATTCTTTTAATGTTTTTTTTTCTGAATTGAAAATAGATATTGAAATATGACAATTTTCTTTCAATATTACTTTCCACCAATAATATGCCCAAAATTCAAGTTTTTGAGCGCTCTGGTGAATACAAAAATGATCCCCAAGTTACTAATGAACAATAAATTGCACCTGCATGGAAATTAGTATTTTTGGTTACAAAAATTCCATCCATGTTTAGCTTCCAGGTGCTGCCAAAGGGATTATTTCTCCAAGGTCCAAAAGTGACATTTTAATGAACTTTTTAAAAGTTTATGCTGTGTACTGCATTGGCATACCATGGATTCCCCATAGGCAGGGTATGGTGGTTGCAGTGAACAAGTGGGTACTGGGTGGAAGAAGAGAAGGAAGGTGAAATAAGGAAAATAATTAGCAGAGCCAGAAGAAGATAAAAGAAGGGAATAAGGTCTATGTTTGTGATAAAATTTAAAGGACAAGTTTTCTCTCTTTAAGATCGGAGATCGCTAGTATCAGAAGAAATGAATGCAGACACTTCCTAAGGGTTGTTAGAGCTAGAAAAGTTGCTGAGGAAGTTTTGGCGGGTTGTGTGAGGATTGCGAATGAAGTATAAAATAGTGTGTGGAGCTGGGTTTTACTGGCATTGTTAAGATGCACGGGGGAAGAAAGAGAATACACTCTAGAAAATGCTGAGGGTCTGTCTCAAAGAAAAATACAAACAAACCAACAAACCTACAAAAAAAACCAACAAAAAGTTGACTTTAATCATTTTAAAGATAAATATCCAACAAGCATAACAATGAAAATTTCATCAATATCGGATTTAAAATAAGAAAGTTATGACATTTTAAAGTTTCGCTTAATTTCACAAAACAGAACATTCGCATTCTTATCGGTATGCAAATGAGAGTGATGACATCGCTCACCATTTCTTTTGTATTTTATTATGGAATATGAAATATTCCAATTTTTCCCTGTTGTCATATGAAACAACGATTAATTCCTCCCTGAACATGTGCAATCAGCATTGTTTAATACCATATGGTTCAATCAAGTTGGTCCTTATTGTCAAATCTGTAAAAAATGAAATATTGTATAATTCAAACAATAAAGAACAAAAGAAATAGTGAGTGAGGGACATCATGGACTGTCTCATTGGAGTTGTGCATATCACTGTTCAATCAAGTTGGTCCTTTTTGTCAAATCTGTAAAAAATGAAATATTGTATAATTCAAACAATCATGGACTGTCTTGTTTGCATGTCACTGTTTTGTGAAAAATAAGCCAAACTTAAATATGTCATAACTTTCTTATTATATATCGGAATTCGATGAAATTTTCAGCATAATGCTTGTTTGATTTTTCTCAATTTATTAAAATCAACATTTTTCTGGAGTGGACTTGTCCTTTAAAGATAACTGTAACAATCTCAAAATGAGTTCGAACAGAATCCAATAAAATTACCACCCAAGCGTTTGTATGTATTATGAATAAAAAATGTGCCAAGTGGCTCTGGAAGAAAATGTGTAATTGCTTAGAAATCAGCGAAATGAGCATGGAATTCCATCAAATGTCGCATATTTTTCCGAGCAATATTAATACATTGTCCCACATATACTTTTCTGTGTTAGTGATCATCAGGATTATCGGTTTTGAGCTAACATTTCATGATTTTACTTTAATGTATCAGATTTAGATATGATATTTTGACAATTAACCTTGATTTGATTTGAAAGAATTTCTCATGAAATATTAAAAGTGTTTACTGCAACTGCTATCTTTTACCTGTACATATTTTTCTCCTCCTTTGTAGCCCTATAAAGATGAAACACCCTATAAAGAGACTGATTTTGATCCTAAAGTAAGAGATGCATGCTTGGCCAATAAGACTGGAACAGTAGGGTAAGAAAATTTCACTTCTTTATATTTCTTGTGTGTGTTTGTGTGTGAGGTAAATTTTAGCTCGTCAGTTAATAGAGACCTTAGCGTAGGCCCGTTTCATGACGAGATGAGCAGTAGCATACCTAGGATCAAAGCTATTGCTTAGATGCAGTACACGTATGGGAGAAATCATACAAACCTACACCCGACAAAGGATATCATAATTTGCATGGTGTCGAAAATCTGTTTACAGTATCTGACGGCCAGTCGGATTGGGGTCGCCTGTGCCACTAACCCGTCTCTGTGGTCTAGTGGTTAAGGCACCGGCGTTCCAAGCTGGGGGCCCGGGTTCGATTCCCGGCAGAGACATTTTTCGGCATCACCAATTTTTCCAAAGGGTAGATAGCTCTAGGGAACCTTGATTTAAGCTACGACTACCATTGTTCTCTTCATCCATTTCTTTCACAAAATATTCAAATAAAAGAGTTGCCAAAGCTGTTGTACATGTATAATTTCTGACATTTATTTATATATGTATATATATATATATATATATATATATATATATACATATATATATATATATATATATATAATGAATTTTGATATTCAATAACTTCGTTATTTGTTATCAGATTTTGATGAAATCTTCAACATTTTGCTCAGTGAATTTTACTCTATTTATTTAGATATAAATATTTTCAGCCCGAACCATCCCTTTAAGGAAGCAAGGTCAGATAATGCACTTCTCACAGTAGGCTATGTCCCATCTGTGAAATATGAATCATCATGACAAAAGAGAAAACAACTGAAATATCAAATGTCTGAACTTGGTATATTCATTCAACTCTGTTCATGTCATATCTAGAATCTCATGTCACATTTCTTCTTGTTTCTGTGTTCTTATTTTTATACTCTTTGCTCCCTGTTAATAGCAATTAAATGCACAAAAATGATGATATGATAAAAAAAACGATTTTTTTTGTATGAAATAACAACCTGCTGACTAAGTAATAAAAATAATAATAAACACAGCATTTTATTTATTTTGCAACATGTATATAGTAAACTATTCCGAAGCACAGCTTGATTTGGTTTTGCATGCCCTAAATGCTTCAATCATGCAAGGAGCTATGCAATGATCATCATAGATTTCATTTTTGACAAATCCAACCTCTCCCTTATCTTTGATTTATCATCATTTCAAAGAAATTGAATGGAGCGCTGTGATGATTGTGTTGATGTCAAGATCAACAGGTCATCCATAGGGGTCCAGTGGATTGACTCCAAGGAGGTATTTAATTTCATTGGGGGATGCTGTTCTGAAAATGAAAGGAGTTCAGTTCATGACATCAGTCTAGAATGTTAGGTTACTGTACAAGGAGTAAGTAAGACCTGTAACCTGGCTCCATTTCATTAAGCTTTTTATATAAAACAACAAATGCAGGGCTTTGTTGCTGATTTGGCTCTCAACAAATCAAATGGTTGATGTTTACAGTTGCTTTTTCAACATGTTTGTGTATGTAGATTGGAGCCTGTAGCGATTACAGGATGTGTCAGAATAAGGCCGTGTTTATGCTTCCACTTTTCAGGCCAGAATCAGCGCTTCCAAACGTGATTAGTCCAAAACACGGTTGCGTCCATGCTTACTTTCATTTAAACGCTGTTTCAAAACGTCGATCGTAAATGTGTTTAAATGATGTCATTTGGTACATCCACAGGCAAATACAGTCGCATTGCCCCATGTTATCTCCAACAACACTCAGAAAAAACTTTCGAAAAAAGGCGCGCACAAAAGAAATTCTGCGTAGCAGTCTTAAAAAAAATTGTGGAGCAAATGCGATATTGGGACAAATTTTCCCTGTATGTTATACAGTGTATGTTTGATATTTCACTTGTTATAACCTTTTCCAATTCACATTTGACATCTCACTTGTTATGACCTTTTCCATTTCCATTGACCCACTTCATAGATTGTTGCATGATTTTTTTCCCTTGGAAGACTTACATGTACATGTAAAGGGATGGTCCAGTCTAAAAATACAGTGTATGTAAAAAATATCTAAATAAATAGAGTAAAATGCTGAAAATTTCATCAAAATCGGATTAGTGAATTTATTGAATTTTAAAGTTTATCGAAATTTGCAAAAACAGTTACATTGTATATGTACACCTTCATGTATATTCATAAGATGGGCTGATGATGTCACATCCCCACTTTCCTTTTTCTGATGTTATTACAATTTTGTAGTACATGAAATCATTTACATGTGTATGTTCCATTTTTCTTACATATGTAAACAATGTGTCTACATTATGATGAAATATGTTGCAGCAATAAATTAATGTACGTAATCAGTTTTCAATCCAATTGTTTTAGTTCTTGGTAGAAAATTTCTTAAAAAACCTAATTTCATGTAATAAAATACAAAAGAACAATGACATCATCAGCCCACCTAATGAATATTCATAAAGACATGCCTAGAACTGTTTCACTGAAATAATACAAGTCTTTTATTATAAAATTCAATAACTGTGTTATTTGTCATCAAATTTTGATCAAATTTTCAGCATTTTGCTTTGAATTTTACTGTATTTATTGAGATAGGAATATCTTCAGCCTGGACCATCCCTTTAAAATGATTTGTATTGTATGGTTAAAGTATAGGCAGAAACTGAAAAAAATTTGATGATTATTTGTTCATGTCAGCAGAATGCTATGATCAACTTCACCCCCCTCCACTATTATGTCAACACTGAGGGATCTATTCTCACATGTTATCTTCATTATTTTGAAAGAAAAGTTTATTTGCAAAAGAAGAACATGTGATAGGAGTGCTCAGCATCAAGAGCAGACATTTGAACTCATTCAGATCCTGGTATGTGCCAAAGGTCAATCGTTTTCATCACTGAAACAATTTTTGAGCAATCAATGATTGCTTTTTACAGCACTTTGTGGGTCAGTCAAGATGGTTGTAATTGTCACATACATGTATGTAAAAATTGAAATATTGCATAAAGCACAAGAAAAAGAAGAAATAGTGAGTGAAGGACATCATCGACTCTCTCATTTGTATATCACTGAGTTGTGCATATATAACTTTTTTGTGAATAGTATAGGTTTTCCCGTCCAATTTCATCAGAGTTGCAATTAAATTAATGAAAGGACGTTCAAATTCGAAATATTTCGTCCACCCTCTGCACACATAGTTCATTTTCATTCATTTAGCATTTGATTCCGTTCTATATCATTCCTTTGAATTTTGTAGAAATTCAATTAAGAGAGAAGCTCGTTCAAATTAATGGCCCTAAGGTGTCATTTAATTTCGCGACGACTAACTGATCGTTTGATTTCGCCTGAAACACCATTTTCAATTTCATTTATCGGCACACATATCTGCACTTTAAACTTCCAAATTCTGATAAAGTTTCTGTATTCATTTTTATTTTCAAACTTTACCCTATATTTCTATTTTTGCGGATCTTTTCAGTTAGAATAATTTTATTCCATGTTTGATAAAGAGGTAATTCATGTAACACTTACAGGATATGGTTGTAAACGCTTATTCTTTTAGTGATTGATGAGTGGGTGCAGGGGCGGATCCAGGATTTCCCCCAAAGGGGACACATTTTCCCAGAGGAATTTGACGAGTAAAAAAAAAGAAGGTTGTTAACCAAAGAATAAGGGTATTTCGTCCACGAAAAAAAAATTGTGCCTCTAAAAGGGGGGGGGGGGCACGAGTCGGCTGTGCCCTCCCCCTGGATCCGCCATTGAGTGGTTCGATGACTTATAGTATGCCAATGGTAGGTATTTTTTTTTCATCATCTTGTTCTTTTGTATTGTACATAAATGTATATAATTTAAATCGTTTTGGGGAAGGGATGGGTATCATGGAATTGACCACAGTTTCGAGTTATGAAAGTGGAACAAAAACGAGTTGTTGTTCCGATGTTGATCCGTCAGATGTAAAATTCAGCAATTTTTTTTAACATCCAATTTAGGAGTAAAACCTATTTCCATAATTATTCAAAAGAAGTATAAAAAACAACAACGAAAAACACCATCCATATCTTGTAAGTGATTGCATATTAATGATTTTGAATTCCTAAACGTTCGCAAGGAAGGTACCGGTGCGAATTTGAAAACACTACTCAGCTATTTCAATTTGATCGTTCTTTATAAATGTTTAAATAAAATAACTATGAAATCGCGTGCCAGTAGAATTAAATTAAATTAAGTATTTGGCTATTTAAATGCTGATCTTCTAGGTCATTCAAATAAGTTGCAAATTGAATTATTACATCATTAAATCGGTTGAAATTTTGACGAAATTGGACGGGAAAACCTATATTAAAGTGAAATTGTAAAATTTATTTTTCATCCAATTTTGATGAAATTTTCAGTGTCATGCTTAATTGATTTCCATATTGATTCATATCAGCATTGGGTGGACTTAACCTTTATAGGCTATTTTAAAGGGGCTGAATGAGAATATTGTTTTTGCAACTTTTGATCACTCAGGGTCTCAGTTGACCATCAGAAAACCCCCAAACAAATGCATCATCAATTATACATTGTCATTTTGAAAGTTCATCATTGATGCTATCTTGCCATGTACTTATCAAAGAATTTCCCCATGTACATGTACTTTATAGGACCTGCCTTATTCAAATTAAACTTTTGTTTCTTATTACAGTCCAGTTTTTAAACACTTTTCTTTGCAGAGCTTAGGTATTGTAAATGTATTTTTCATTAATTTTTTTCCCTTGTATTTTGCTGTCTTTAGTTTGCAGGTTTCCAAGGTGATAGTTGTAGGGGATGTCTCTGTTGGTAAGACCTGTCTAGTGAACAGATTTTGCCATGAAGTTTTTGATCGTGACTACAAGGCCACTATAGGAGTTGATTTCGAGGTGGAGAGATTTGATGTTTTAGGGATACCATTCAATCTCCAGCTGTAAGTATCATCATAAATTATCACCACCAGCTCAATAGCATTATCATTACCATCATCATCATCATCATCATCATCACCATCATCATCATCATCGCCACTATTATCACCATCATCATCATCATCGCCACTATCATCACCATCATCATCATCGCCACTATCATCACCATCATCACCATCATCACCATCATTATCATCATCATCATCATCATCATCGCCACTATCATCATCATCATCATCATCATCATCATCATCATCACTGTGATCATGATCATCATCACCTTTATCATCATAAGTGGACATAAGTGTATTCAAGTATTACTTTTTAATATTGCCATGCAAAAGTCTTTAATAGGTCTCATGATCAAGGTCAAATGTCATTTAGGGTAAATGAACAAAGTATTTTGTTATATGAATGGCATTTTGTGTGATTAATTATTCCATAATCGTTTTCAAAGTCAGCACTGCTGCTATATTGTATTGTGTAATGCAGGCGAGACTGCCAGAGGCACTCCACTTGTTCATTCTTACTTATCATGTGACCAATTTCAGATTTGACCACGCTTCAGTGTATACATACAGTGTATATTCTTAAAATGGATATATTTCATGCAGAAAATTGTGCCCATCTTCCATATTTTAATAAAAAGGACTGATCTAGTCCACAGACTTTAAAATGATTAATGCAAAATGGTTTAAGTGTATTTCATAATATAATTTTAGATTCTTGCTGTTTTGTAATGATAATCTGTACTATAAGTTGATTGCTATCAAATAGTGTTCAGTACTTCCTGAATGTTTACTGTGACTGTTGTCCATTTCATATCGTGAGTAATGCTTGGTATTTTTGTAATATCAAGTATTTCCCAATCCTCTTTAACATGCAGAATTACACAAATATTCTCTGTACATGAATGGGGAAGTTTAAAAAAGGAAGTAGTGCATGAAGTATATTTTACTTCCCTATTTGCATGATAGTGTACATCCAGACCATGTCATTGTTTTGAAGATTATAAAAATGTTAAATCTGATACTGTACCCCTCCCCCATAAATCATCACATTCATTGCAACTTCTCCTCTTAATGCTGAATGATGGTAACTGTATTTCATTCATGAGGTATCAGAGTAAAAAGATGTTATATTATAAATAAATAAATAAATAAATAGCAGCTCTTTTTTATTTGCATAGGCTATTAAAGTTAGGGTAAAGTCCCTAGTTTTCCAATAGCAAAATTAAACAATAAAAGAGAACAAATTGACCCAGAATTTCCCATTGCCAGAAGATGGGTTTCACAAGATTCAATGGAGAACACAATTTGGTTGGGATTACCAAGAAACAACACCACAAAATTATCAAAGCCTACATCTATTTTAACTTTGGGTAAAATCCCCCAAAAGTGCACATGTGATGATTCCAATTTATTGCTCCATGTAACCATAAAAAGTTGTAAGATGTAAATACACATCAATTTTACGATATGCCAAAAAGCTCTAAACACATTTAATGCATATGAAACTAAATATATTGATCTTTCATCAAAATATGTAATTTGTATTGGTAGTCATTATAAAAACTTATGTGTCGAGATTGAATTCAGAAACGAAGAAACGGAACACAAACTTAACAAAATAAGAAATGGAAAAACTTATAAAGGCTTTTATTTCAGAATGCCAAAAAACAGCTAAGGCTCTTCTGGCATAAGGCCGATAATATAGGAGTCTTAAATCTCTTTAGTCATCTCCTATCATCTCACTAATACGACTGAAGCTCCTTATTAAAGGGGCAAGTCCACCCCATCAACAAATTCTTTTAATAAAAATATAGAAAAAATCTATACTGTATAAAGCATACATGTATGTAACACAGAAAAAATTGGCAAATTCGAACGAAAAATCAGAGAGACTTTATATTACATTTTAAAGATTTGCTTGATTTCACAAATCAGCTTTTTTATAGATGCTCATCCTAGTCGTAGTGCAAATGAATGTTACAATGGGGTTATCAATATCACCCATGCAATGTTTCTTTTGTTGTATGAAGTCAAAGTGTGATGTATTTTGATTTTATCCCTATTATGTAAAACAAAGCATTATTACTCCCAGATCATGTGGAATATTCATTGTTTAAAGGGGAAGTTTACCCTGACAAAAAGTTTATTGTAAAAATAGCAGAAAAAATAATGAAAAATATTGCCGAAGGTTTGAGAAAAATTTCATTAAATAATTAAAAAGTTATTAGAATTTCAATTATTTGATTTGTGACGTCATATGTGAGTGCTCAGCATTCCTACATGTACATAGCGAATGGTAAGAAATCAATGAAATGTCATTTTCTCAGAAAATTGAAAATGGTTTTTACTGTACCTTTTGTATATCAATAGACAAATCATTTCACACCCGATCATGAATAGAAATCAAAATCAAGTCATCAGGAACCATATAAAGTTTGAAATTCATGCGTTTTATATTACATAACACATGGGGCAGCTGCTCGTTTATGAAGTCACAAATCCAAAAGTTTGAACTCTAATAACTTTCTTATTCTTTCACGGATTTTCCTCAAACCTTCACCAATATTTTTCATTATTTTTTCTGCTATTTTTACAACAAAGTCTTCTTCAGGGTAAACTTCCCCTTTAAACATTTTGTGGTTCATTTTTAGATGGTTCTTATTGTCAAATCTGTAAAAATTGAAATATTGTATAAATTCAAACAATAAAAAAACAAGAATTGATGAGTGAGTGATATCATCGACTCTCATTTACATTTCTCTGAGTTGTGCATATAACTGTTTCATAAAAAAAAATTAGTGATACTTTGTCACAACTTACTTTAGTACTTCACATCTGATTTTGATTAAATTTTCAGGTATATTTGTTTTATTTTTTTTCAAATCAACTTCTTCCTAGGGTGGACTTAACCTTTGATACATGCAAAATGAAGGTTGCCTTAGTAACTCTAATTTCAATATAATACTCTCCTTGTGAAAAACTTTGCCATGACAGAGCCTTTTTTATTTTTATTTTCAAATCATGTCCATGAATAGACCTTTCAAGGGTCCTTGATATGTAGGGGTTCTCAAATCTCCTTTACTATGTCAACATCCAGCTGAACTCTCAATTTAAATTCAATACTCTGTGTCAGTGTGAACTTTTGTTTTCTGTTGTTGAGGCATGATGAATGTGTGCAGTTAGGTCTTTCAAGATGAAGAACAAAGTGTATTCTGTAGACAATATCTAGCCTGTACTGCAATTAATGAATTGACTATTGTTTATATCAAATTTGATCCTCAATACAAGTAGGGTCTACATCAATATTGTTGAAATATGATACATGTACATGTAGCTGCATAATGAATTGATGAAGCGAGTTTTAAAAGCTCTTTACATGTTTACATGATACAGCTATTCTACATAGTAAAGAAAGATATTTGGCAGTGGTATAGTGTACAAAACTCTTTATTACCCTATCTTTGATCATGATCCACCCATTTGTTATATCCCGGTGATATAATGTAGCCAAGTCAAAAGTTTGGTACATGTAGTATTGGTCGAGAAGGGGATGAATTATAAGGAGGAGGAGAATAAAAAGGAGGAGTTGTTGAAGTCATTGTAGTAGGCCTACATGTAAATGTGGGAGCAGTAATAATTTGTAAACCAATCTTTTAGATTCGCATACATCACAGTTTTGGTACTTCAGCATAATATTTTTATTTTTGAACTATTTTATTTCTTCTGTATTTTTATTTTTAAATATTGTAACTTTTACACTTTTATGTACTTTTATGTATTTTGTATTGGGTGTCGCACTCATCAAGCTCCTGCTTTTATATAGGGGTACCCGAATCATTTAAACTCTTATTTTCAATAATTGTGCATTCATGTGTATGATTTGTGTAGCCCCCTATATTGATTTTTAAAGGATTGAATCAAATAAAATGAAATGAATTGAAAATTGAAATGTTACCTCATGTTTTGTCACCGGCAGCATAGCAGGCCAAATAAAGTGGAACATTTTAGCAATTTTGGACTTAAGGAATTAGCAAATTTTTCCACCGTGAAATTTCATGTCATACATTTGTCGAAATATGTCACTGTTTTTAAATGATATATATTTTAAAATATGATCCTGAAAGTCATGTTTCAATATTTATCCTCAGATGGGACACTGCAGGTCAAGAGAGATTCAAGTGTATAGCAGCTGCATACTATAGAGGAGCTCATGGTGAGATAATCATCAATTCTTTACACTGTACAGTACAAATTACAAATAAGCATGAGTGCAATAGTACAAGACTTGTCATGTTAAAGGAAACCAAAACCCAAGACGAGAAGCAATCTTAATATAGGAAAGAGTAAAATGCGAGGAACAATTTAAAAAAAGTTTCATCAAAATCGGTTATGAAATAAGCAAGTTATGGGAGTTTGAAAACTATTGTTGTACTTTCTATGGGAATCCTCAAATTGGCAAATGTGCTTCAAAATGGCTGATTTTGTGGACAACTCTCCATTTGTTTTGTACACAAATTTTTAGATTTTCCTCATCTTTCAAATTGCATCTTGCCTCCTTCTGAGCACAACATATGTCATTGGGACATATAATTCACACCACATATGTCAAGGTCAGGAGGAGATAATGTAAAATAATGGGGAAAATCTGAAAATTTGTGTACAAAACAAATGGAGAGTTGTCCACAAAATCAGACATTTTGAAGCACGTTTGCCAATTTGAGGATCCCCATAGAAAGTACAACAAGACTTTTTAAACGTCCATAACTTGCTTACTTCATAACCGATTTTGATGAATTTAAAAAAATTTGTTCCTCTCATTTTACTCTTTCCAATAAGATTGCTTCTCTTCTTCGGTTTTGGTTTCCTTTAAGGTGGAAGAAAGATGCTCTCTCTTCCTAGGGGGCCACTTACATTGACGAGTGGATACCATGTGCGACGAAAAAATCACGTAAAAAGGATTTCTTTTTCAAGATAGGGCACGTTTCTTACGTAACCTAATAAAGGGTGTCAAAAACACTAAAAAAAAAAATCTATTTTCCATAGAAAAGCTACATGTTTAGGGTTAAATTTGCAAGGGTATAAAAAATCAAGACAAATGTTTTGTTGAGGATGTATTTCTTGCCCCAAGAGTCAACACCGTGACTACGTGTATAGAGTACGATTTGCGCGAGTGGGGCTGTATTTAACCCAATGATGTAGGTAAAGGTAAAACCGACGACTGACGTCCGTATATCGCTCACTTGTTTAGGGGTTCAATTCAGGGAATACTTGCCAATAGTATCGTATTGTTTCCAATACTTGTGAAGGGTAGGGTTTCCCACTGCAATACTTGTTAAGGGGTGCATTTTCAGAATATGGAAAATACTTGTTTAGGGTGCTTTTTTAGATGTCATGGTCGCGCATGGCATCCACCCGTCAATGGAAGTGCCCGCACCCCCCACATGATCTCTCTTTCACCAAATGCCAAATCTTGTATTATTGCATGGTTATTCCATTTTGTTTTGTAAAGTGCCTGAAAAGCTGGCAAAAATATAAATGTCAGGAAGAATAATAATGTTTTTTCTATGTTCTTCCTTCAAAATTATGAAAGAATTATTGAAAGCTGAAACCAAAATCCCTGAGCAGCATGTACATGTATGCAAGTGCATATAATATCTGCAGTAGGTGTGCGCAAATAGCCTGTACATGTACATGTAGGCTTATTATGTATATTGTCCCTGCATTTTTTTTAAAACCTATTGGTCCGTATTGTGAACTCTGGTCTAAATTGAACCCTGGTTTAAAGTTGTGGTTTAACCATGGACCTACCATGTTTTAACTATGGAAAGCCAATTTGGGCTTAAATCTCTATTAGTACAGGTTCAATTTATTTACTCATATGTCACTCAAATCATTCATATCTGCTTGGAATGATAACTGAAGTACTTTCTTCATTATGAAAGCAAATGGAAACAAAATAGTAAACGTAAGAAATATATAATTTAAACAGAAATTTGGAGTCTTTGGATCCCCATGATTTTAGCACAGAGTTAAACCATGGTGATACCACCTATTTTTCAGATTGTCCTTGTGCAGTTGCATAAATTTGCTTATTCAGCCTCCCTTTCCTTGCATACGATAAGCTTTCAAAGCATTTTACAATGCAAACTATAAGGAGTTGGGGTGTCTACAAAACGAAGACGTAAGACCCAAGTCCCCATACATATACTACAAAAAAAAACCTACAAAAGTAAGACCCAACCAACTACAAAACTAAGACCCTGTGTAATACTCATTGGATGCAGCCTAACCCAGTTATGGAGAAACACTTCAAACCTTCCACCTATATCATATTCTAGCGTACCTAGGGGGGGGGCAAGTCACAACCCATGCAACGGACGTATCCCTCCCCCTGACGAGCTTGAAAACCTATTTTGCCCCCCCCCCGAAATCCTTTATTCATGATTGAAGACCCTTTTTTTTTTTTGATAATCAAATTTTTCGGCGGACGGTTTTGCCCCCCCCCCCCCTAGGTACGCTACTGATACATATGTACTTGAGAGAAACCTACAAAACTAAGATCCAACCAACTACAAAACTAAGATACTGGGTGATACTCATTGATATGCAGCCTAGTCTTCATTTTCCTTTTACTTCAGTTTGAAGTGTTTCTCTATAACTTGGTCTGGAGTACAGATTAGGCTGCATCCAATGAGTAAATTGTCTTAGTTTTGTAGTTTTGTCTTAAGTACATCATATACCCCTTTCATAAACCCAATTATGCGGCTAATAGCAGTATAATTTGGTTGTAAAATTGGAGGAGGACCAGAGTTATCCGCATTATTTTGATGCTGCTATTATCCGCATAATAGCATCGGGACAAGATTTTGAGTTTATGAACGCATTTCCAAATAATGCGGATAATTGCCATAGTGCGGTCACAAGGTCACCCTTTTCCAACACAACCGCATCGGAGGGGGCGTGTCCAGTTGTCATGACGATTATCTGCCTTTTTCAGGACGGGCGCTCGTAAAAATAATGCGGCTTATTTTTCGGAGTTTGTGAACGCAATTTTTATTGAATTATCCGCATTACTCTTAGGCGGCTATTTGGAGGATGGGTTTATGAAAAGGGTATCATATACATTGTAGGTGGAAGGTTTGAAGTGTTTCTTCATAACTGGGTTAGGAGTACATACTAGGCTGCATCCAAAGAGTATTACACAGGGTCTTAGTTTTGTAGAGTTTTTTTTAGTATATATATGGGGTCTTGGGTCTTAGGTCTTTGGAAATAATTTGTCCATGAAATCTACAGCAGAGTTTTATCTCTACTTCTAGCTATAGGTCTAAATGTTGCATTGAAATTTGTGATGGTAGACTTGCAGACTTATAGATAATTGCTTAAAATCTGTGAAAATTCAGCTTTGATTGTAGAGTTTTTGTTATGATTCTGTTTTCTAAAACAAAAAATGAATTTTTTGAACAGGCCATGTAATGTAATTCATGGGTTTCTTTTTTAATTTCCTTTGTTATTCTATTGTAATTTGTAGGCCCTAATGTTTATTTTTATAAAATTGTATTTTGAGTAGTCTTATGTTTTTGTTGATTTTTTTTATTAAAAAATTAAACTTGAAATGGATTTGCATACTCCTTGACAGACCAATACTATGCATGTAGACAATACAATCCTTATAAGAATTGTATTGCTTTTTTTTGTTCTTGATGTACATGTATTTTGTACAAGTACATGTAAATGCTGTTCTTAATAAAATTTGCCACAGTCAGCTTACAATTTCAAAGTGGCCTAATGACCTTTGCCAATACATGTAGCTGTGACATAAACAAAACTGCATTAATGTGTCTGGAAGTGGAATATTCCTCTTTCATTGATTTTTTTCAAACCTTCAACCCTATGGTCACGTGCATTCCTTGGCACAATGTAGCTTCAAGACTGCAAAGTGTTTGTTATTGCAATGTTTCAAATGAATATTAAACAAATTGATTATTCATAGTACAGAGTCCAACCTGGTATTCAAATACCGGTAGTTTTCATAGAAGCCATAATAATAAAAGACGCATTCCATTACAAGATGGAGAAGATCAGGCAATATAAATGATTTCTGACTAATCTTGAGTCTTTCAGTTTTAGGGAAATCATGGGAACTTGGATGCTTTTTTCTCACATTTGTGATTATTTTGTTATTTTCTTTTGGGGGAGTACAGATTTTATCACAACTGTTTGATCAATCACTAGAAGTATAAAGCTTGGTACCACTGTACAGTACTGTGCTAGTGTCTGTATTCTCTTCATATCGAAATTGAAGACTGTCTAGATTATAATTCACCCCCTGTATATGGTCTTTCATTGTATTATCAAATTTGAATATTTGGAATAGAAAAATGAAATCAGAATTCTAAGTATATTAGTATCCAATAATCTTTTACTGTTTTTTTTTTCAAGAAATTTTTAAAGGAAAACTGTAGTACAGTACTTGTACAATGAATTTGCACAAGTACTGTACATGTAGGCAAAATAATGGAAACAGAAAAAACAAGAACAAGATCAAAGAAATGATTCAAACTGATATTTTATGTATAAAATTAATCTATTTCTTTTCTCTCCCTCTCTTTCTCCAGTTGTAGTTATTGTTTTTGATATGAAGGAGTCCTACACATTAGACCATGCAAAGAGATGGTATCAAGAATCATTACTGGAAAACACTCATGATCCTCATATATTCCTTGTGGGAACCAAACGAGATTTATGTGTAAGTCTGGTTGTTTGTTATGGAAACACTTCAAGGTTTAGTGGTTATTATAGATCTGGGGGGCGTTTCATCAATATTTTCGTCCGACAAGTTGTCAGATCTGACAACTTTCCTGGATTCTGATTGGTTGAGAAGCACCGTTATTATAGTTACTGTCGGATAACTTAGGACTTGTCGGATAAAACGTCTGACAAGTCCTTTCATGAAACGCTCGCCAGTAGATGATGTGTTCAAATCTTTCACCAGTTGTTTACAGCAAGAAATTTATCCTTATTGTGCTGCACTCGACACAGGAGTGGTAATTGGGGACCAGATAGCTTCTTTGAAACAAAGTACACATGATGTTTGCTTTGCTTATGTCAGGTTAATTATGGGACTTGGTGTTAGATGGTATGTCAATATAATAAAGCAATATCGATTGGCCTTGGAGCAATACGACATCTATCGCCCAAACTAGATTTATATCGCCCGAGTGGTAGACGAGGGTGATATCAATTTAGTATGTGAATATAATATACATGTAATATGTGATTGCAAGTAGTATTGTTTTGGTTAATTTTCTCAATATTTGAGAAAGTAAGTAAGCCTATACTTGATGATTTACCCTATGCTGTCAAATAAGGGTACTACACCTATTTTCAAAAGTAAGTCACATTCAGAATTTCAGGGCTATTCATTGTGGTACTAATCATATATTTTTCTTTTATGTTATAAAATGGCAGGCAAAAATAACACTGGATAAAAGGACTTCATTTATTTTGTTTATTATTGCTGTGCATGAAAAACAAAACCAACATCATGAAAGAAATTTTGAATACATTGATTAATTAGTAAAAAAAAAATGACCATATAATATTTAATCATGCAGAAATGATGGCATTTTATACAGTGTAATAATTTCATCAATTTGCAACAGAGTATAGATGCTGTAAAGTATGTGCACAAGTCCTGTATCACATGCAGCTAATATGCAATTACACATACTGTATTAATCCTTTATGGACACGGTGTTCTTCCATTATATTTACACTTGTTCTCATAAGAGCAGTGAAAATGTAATACCAGTATATTTCACAATAGGAATGTGTATGAATTTACAATTGGATTATTATTTATATGGTTTGAAACAGTTGTTTCCTGATGAACATCCTGTTATTCTTGACTTCCTTTTCAGCATTGACCCATATTGCTCTAGAGTATGATGTAAAAGAAAATAAAAAGATTTTGATTCCTGGAATTCATATACCACTTGTAGTCCTATAATTTATGAAATTTGTGTGCTTTTATTAGGTCTTTAATATGTAAAAGGATAATATTATACAGAAGCCATCATGAATATTGATTTCTTTAATAAAACACTTACATGTAGCTTTAAGAAACAAGAAATACAATGTTATCAATTATAGTTGAATATAACAGAAAAATACATGCTATACACTGTATTAACCAGTATTTGTCATCCTTATACAACTATATATTCTTTATACATCTGTATAGTTGATTTCTTGTAAATATAGATATGTTTATTTTTCTTCATTTATTTCATTATAAAACACAACTCTATATTATTGTCATTATTATTGCCATTTTCATTGATGTTGTTATTGTGATTATCATCATCATGTATGTATCCAGGAAACACAGGATGAAGTTCATGAAGTGGAGAAGGCTGCAATGGAGGTTGCTAAAGATATTAATGCAGAATACTGGACAGTTTCTTCATTATCAGGTGAGGGGGTGATGATAGAAATAATGATGGTGGTGGTGTTTTTGATGGTTGATGATGATGGTGGTGGTTGATGATGATGATGGTGGTGGATTGTGATGTTGATGATGATGATTATGAGGAGAAGGAGGAGGAGGACAACGATTATGGCATTCACGGTACTGATGGTGACAGCAATACTGTTTCTTTTTTTTTATATTATTATTGATGATGATTTGATTACTGATGGTAATGATTGTGCTGATGATTACAAAATAAGATTGGTGTTATACAGCTTCATTAAATGAATCTGAATTGCAGATTTGTCTTACACCTGCTATCATTCTTACTGAGCTTTGTAACTACAAAATATGCAATTCCTGTTATATTGAGTTTCATAACAAAGAAATATTCAAAGAAGGACCATTGCACTTCTTAATTTTTCTTAAAATGTTAAGGATTATGTTTTAAAACGAATCCATAGTGGTGGTTCAAATAAATGGAACGGCAATATAATGAATATGGTTTTGAATTATTATTTTTATTTACATGTATCTTATCCTCTTATCCTCTGTCAGAGATTGGGGACCCCCTCCCCCTTTCTGGCAGAATACAGGGCCGTACAACAATATAACAATGCAAATATTCCGTAAAAACACACATGTTCGTTGATAGCAAGCAATTTAGCAAATAATGTAAATAATGTTTGAAATAATGATGAATATCAGAGATGCATGATGAAATGCTTATCTTGTTAAAAGAATATGTTAGAGTAACCAGTTTATTTAATGCATTGTAGCTTCAAGGGAAACAATTACAGATGATATCACAATTTTTCCTTTAACCAGGTCAAAATGTTGAGGAATTCTTCAACCGCCTAGCAGGTATAACTTTCAATTCATCAGTACTGAAAGCTCTGGATGATCTTGAGGCCAAGTCAGCTAGTCGACAGATTGCCATCTCACAAAGCAGTGAGAATAGAATAAGTAAGTTGCTGTAACATTCTTGAAGGAGACTTTCATCTTGGTCTTATTACATGAAATAATAATAATACAATACCGGTAGTACATAGGATTCAAATAGTGCACTTTCCACCTTAATTAGATGCCCAAGGCACTTCAGAGCAAATTACAGAAAGGAAAGAACCCCTCCCCCACAATCCAGGTTTGAACTTACAAATGAATGTACTTATCTGGTTGTCTGTCAAAAAGCTCTGAACTATACAAGTACAGTATATCTTCAGGTTGCCCCCAAGTTTGGAGATACATGGTATGATATCTGCAATGGTTCTACATGTAGAACCTCTCTTGCACCTTGGAAGTTTTCCTGAGGTGAGATCTTACATAGAACATTGCAGATATTACCATGCATTTCCACCTTCAGGGGCAACCTGGAGGCATAACCTTTTTTTGTGTGTCTTGGCTATACTGTGCAACCACTGTTAGGTGTTTGGCATTTGAAAATCACCTACATCCACTTCATATTGGTTTACCCTTTTTCTTTTGTCTTTTGATATCTTGTATATTTGATTGTTTTCTTTTTGATGTTCATATATTTTATTTTAATAAAGTGAATTTGAGTTGTCCTGCTCAAGGTTTGACCTCCAGGGAGATATGGTCACTTTATACTAAAAAAATATGAAAAATTATATGGTGAAAAAGAAGTGATAGATTCAAATTTCTATACCATCAGTCTTGCACAAGTCGATAACCTTTAGAGTCAACCTATATGGCAAGAAAGTTCCCCAGACCATGATGAGTAATACTCATATTTATGCAAATGCCCTATAATACATGTAGCCTTCATCTTAAAGAATTGACAATCACCTTGAGCTTCAAGAGATAAATAATCACCCTTGGACCTCAGATGAATAAAGACTTCATTTATGAACCTTGTCAGCTATTAAATTTGAATTGATAATTCATTGACTTAGTCTTGTGACAGAAAATATGATTTTGAACTTTGGATCAGTCATAAAGAGAATTTCTATCACACATTTTATTTCATTTTATTCTTATTGAGAGATGAGTCAGTCCTATCTGCTTACCTCTTCAAAGAGGTATAGTCAAAATAATAACCTTCCATCCAAGTGAATTTGGTAATTTTTGGTTTAAACTTGAAATCAGATGATAAATGAGGACATTATTATATTTCATGTATACAAGAATGTCTGTGTTTGCAAGAAGTCAACACAAGAGCTTACAAGGCTGCAAAACTTTTGTTAATACATATGATGTGTCAAATGTATAATGTTACTCTTTGTTTTTCTCTCTAGAATTGAAACCTGATGATATAGATGGAAGGTCAAAGGATAAGAACAAAAAAGCAGGATGCTGCAATTGAGACAGTTACATGTACACTATCCTATGAAAGATGAAACTTGGTACAAGCACAGAGTCTGACGGTTGTTTTAACCCCTGACAGAAGCAGGAGATATTATGATGTCGCTCAAGACTTTGAAGAACTATTCTCCTGTTTGCATGGATGCATCATCTAGACTCTTACTAGTGCTACTGACTGTCATTGGCTATTGCTTACATGAACTGATGTCTGTTTGGTGAAAAACTTCTTGGACAATATGGTTCTCTCTGTATACATGTGGTTCTTGCCTTTTTCATACGGGAAAGCTTTAGTTCTCATGATGATTGACTTCTGAAGTGGCTGATACTCTAGTGGGAAAGACTAACACAGATCCATATCAAGTGTGTGGATGGAGACATATTCTGACAATCTTTTCAACAATAATGATTCAGTGAGGCAATCAAGAGGGAATAACATCAAAACTTCAGGAATAGCTTATGAAACATGATGCTCACCAATTTGTCCCTCAAAAAGTGAGAATGTGAATAAAGTAAATACCAAGGGCTGCTACAGAGCTTTATGCATAACTAGTAACTCTTCTTGTGCATAATGGGATACCCCCAGTTTCCTGTTTTGGTATATCGGGGGTGCATTTTCTATAACCCTGGTCAAATTTAATGAAAAATTACTGAATTCAATGCAATCAAATTCTTGTTAACAATGTAATTTTTGTAAAAAAAGAAGGAATTTCAACTTCTAAAGCTGATCAGATTGAAAAAGAATGAGAATGTGATTTAGCACCCAAGAAAGTGTAATCAGTCATGTGTGTCTTAAAAACAGTTCTATGGAACATCAACCTGGTATCAGGAACATGAACTCTACTTGGACTCATTCAAAACCCTAATTCCCTGGATAGGTATAAAGAATCATCTATTATTGTACTATACTGATGAAAAATCATGTGAGACCTTTACTTTGAGGTCATCATCAATGAAGGGATAAAACAGTGCTTGTTAATTCAAAAGAACATTTGATGTTTACATTTTAGTATGTCATGAAACTGATTCCTAGTACTGTATCTCCAGTTTGTAGCTCTGTCCATTGGTTGATTTCAAGATCAGTATTGATGTTGAAAGCCCAAATTAGATTGCCTTCCCTTTCTCCAACACCTAGGGCCTGTAACACAAAGCTTAACAATCATTGTACAACATTTTTAACGATTGATTGCATTGGCTACAATGTACAATTAATGGCGAAAATCAAGCGTATGATCAATCACTAACCTTTGTGTTAAGGGACCTAGATCTGAGTTTACAAGCATGGTTCAAATCACATCAGTGCATCCTGTCCCAAGGTCAGTCCCAAATTTGAATTTTTATGCTATGCTGATGTTCAAATTGCTTTAACACCAACACCAAAAGGTCAACACCTTCCTTGAATCACCCATTTGCAATTGGCAAGAAAACAAAAATACTAACTATCCATTCATTTCTTGCATAAAGATTGGATCTTGATCAATTTTGTCTATATTATCGGTTTTATGTAGTACTAGTATAAAGGGCATTCAGAGTTATACATTATAGCATGTATTCTGAACTCTGTCTGCTGTTCTGGTTTAACTATTAGCTAATTATGACACAAATATTAACAGAACAGGATTGATTTCATATCGGATCATTTGACCCAATTTATAACTGTTTGGGAATGTTAAGGAATTAAAATTGAAGCAAGCTATTGATTGGACAATTTAATTTGGAATTATGTTGTTCCTCTTTGATTGTGCTGTGTAGTAATAAAGTTGATTCATGAATCATGTGATCTGAATGTGTATTCAGTACATTGAAAGCACATGAAAGTCTGATTGTCATGTTAAATTGCCATTTTTAAAACATGAGAAACCTGAAAATTTGTGGGAAAGTTTATATTATTTCAAGCTATTTTACTTGCTGGTCAAGTCATCTGCTGCTTTACACCTCACATTCATTTTGATTTTATTTCATTTCCAAGATATGTAGTTTGTACATAATTGAACAGTTAGCTATAGATGCTATTTTGTACTTTTTATTTTTTGTTTAGTTTTATTTTTCATAGTTCTGTGTGTGAAGTGAGAATAATTTTGTTGATGACTATGAAGCTAGACATGATGCAAGAAAGCTCAGCAGCATGCTTTCTGTGTTTTCTGTGAGACAAATCATCCCACTTTTGCATGTAATGTAGGCTTCATCTCTGAAAATTCCAATTTTGCATGGAAATCTCATGACATTAAGCACTTAAGCATAGAATGATACATCCACATAGATAATTGGTATGAGATGATGTCAGAGAAAGGCATGCCATATGCGTCAGGTCCTCACCCTCGCCAAGTATCAAAAGTGAGAAACCTCCCCACCTCAATTCTGCCGGACAGTGCCGGTCTAAATCATAGTCGACTTGCGCGTGAGTGACGTCATTTCAACCACTATAGCTCAGCATAAAGATCAATGCAATGGAACTTTTCCCTCATAGAACACAGTGTTCAGTGACTTTTCACAAAATTAATGTAAGTTGTACGATGGTTTATGTTTATCATATTTGAAATTGCTTTCTGAACTCCAAAATATACAGGTAACTTTACCTAAGTTGACCTTCCATAATGTAAGTCGAATAATCGCCTATTAAGTAGAAGCAATTTTTAGACCAGATTATTGAAAACATGTTGTATACCTCTTATACCGTATGTCAAAATTTAAGTGGAATAGATTTCTCTGATCCCAAGAGATTTGACCTAGGCAGAGTTACCTGTATATCACCATATGAAAAAGTCATGTAAAAAAGAATCAACGCAAGTGTGCACAAGTTGCACCTTTGCATCACCCAACCAGGTCATGAAACGAAGGTACATGTACGCCAGATCTTCCGGGCTGGGCAGCGTGTCATGACCCGCTAGTTATCTTGCTATTTCATGTGGACGAACGTGCACCTACAGTGAAATCTAAGATATTTGTATCTGTAGTGAGCAAAGACAGACAACTACGTTGACACACATGATGTGGGGATGAATATCATACGCAAAATGATTGTTGTAAAAAATGACTAATAAATGAGAAATGGGCATACTACTGACATTCATGCCAGGTAACATATCTTTACCCATGCATTATTCTACATGTTCCCATACATCTGTGTCAACGATCTTCATTGTGCTTGATTTTCAATGTGGATTAAATTATTTAATGTTTTATTTGTTTAAACCTATTTATATGGGTCAGTTATTGTATAACAGTTAACCTTGATTTAAAAAAAAACTTTCCCAGGAAATGTTGCTGGCTTCAACTGCATGAGAAAAGCTTTGTGATAACATGTTGAGTGATGTCATCAGTTTGTCAGCTCGAACACTTGAAAACAATTTTGTGCAAGATTTGTAAAAGAAAGTAATAGGTTCACAGTTAAAAAAGTCTTCTCGTTTTACCTCTTAGACCTTTATTTTTTTGCTTATATCATGAAAACATGGCTGAGAATTGTTGCCCTATGTCTCAATGAACCATTCAAAGCACTATTTGAAATTTGTTTTTCTGAATTGTTAATTTTTATCCACCCAAAGAGTACATCTCTACTTTTAGTTTTAACATTTATTTCTTAAATAAATTTGCATTCTTTTCATTTTTCACATATTTTACCTTTCTAGATCATCATTTTCATGGTTGAAACTGTGTGCAGATATTATTAATAGTCAATATTACCAGATTTTGGCATGGAACAAAGATACATGTAGATATCAAAATACTTTTAACTTTATTTTCTCAGGTTTTGTTAGGTTATATAAACTTTGTCTTCTGATTTTGCTTATTACTTTCAGTCCCCTTAGAAATAAATTAACTCATATATCTTTATATTTTGTTTTCTTAAGATTTCTTTTACATTGAATATTTTTAGTTTTCTTCATAATAAAAATGTACCAGTTCTTTTTGTTTTTATGTCAAAACAAACTGATAACATATTTTCTCTGTGCTAATGATTTGAACTGAATTATATCCTCCATATCTTTTTGTTATAATAGTTTGCATTATGTATGTAGGTGCTCATGCCCTTATGTGCTATTTAGTTCTCTATCTTGTTATGCAGCTATGTGCATATAATCTTGTATATTGTATTTTATATTTAGTTTATGCAAGGATATTCATATCCTTCCTCTTGTTAGGTGTACCATGTAACATTTATGTCATACAAGACATTTGTTTTAGTTTAAATCAATAGATCAGTTCTGAATATAATTCCTAATTCAGACTCTATGATAGTTGGCTACAATTTGTACAATATTTTGGCAATTTATAAGTATAAATGTGAAATCGCCAAGATTTAAATACTATTTATTTGGGGATTTCTTTGAAAATCACTTTTCGACATTCCCTCATGAATCTCATTCTTAATTCCCACCTGAAGTCCTGATTACCAGTGAATATTCTTTAATATGCTGCAGTCATGTGTTTTTTGTTCAAACTCTGATTTTTGGAACACACATACATGCAAATTTTGCTTGATGTGTTGACATCATTTGTTAGGTAAATCATGTTTTAAATTTGTGTACGTAGTAGACGAAAGAAAAACAAAGAGAAATAAACTTTGACAAAAGTTAAAGTTTTAAAATATTCCTATGTTAAGAGTCTAATTTTCATATATTGCTTGGGTAAGTAGTACCATTGAAAAAAATGTTAAAATTGAAGACTTTGAAATAAGAGATGAATTTTCTTTAGCCAGGAGTAAAAATATAAGGGTTTCATAAAACTCTTCAATGTTAATATGACTTGTGACCATTTCTTGCGCTAAATTAAAACCCATAATATGCCTTGTTTTGACATATTCTCACAACCGCATCAAACATGAAATATTGAAATATTTCAAGTCATGTCCTCGCTGAAAATGAGAATTATGATCTTGAAAGATGTACATGTAGGTGACGGGAATACAAACAACAGACAATAGTGTATCCAGCATCAGCTATGTCAAAGAAATGTACTGGCACAAGCATGATAGTGTCACTATTGTCCCCTGACAATTGGGTACATGAAATGCTCTGTAGAATCTGATGCTGGATACATGGCTGACAGAGAACTGCTTGGGATCCAATGAAAGGTTATAAATTATTTGTAAAATGGTGTTTAACTTATAGATTTATCAAACCTCACACATGTAAGATCATTGATCTCTACTTGGTGTGAGAGGGAGTTGTATAGAGGTTACTAATTCAAGGTTGTGAGTAAAGCAGTTAATGCACAAAGATAGTGCAGCTTAACATGTTATACATGTAATCGTCTATTTGATATACTATTCCTCTTCAACATATACAATATGTTTATTCTATTTCTTGTATTGTATTTGCAGTGATCATACTATCATATTGAAATATTTCTATCCACCTCGTATAATGCTCTTCCATACATGTATATGCTGAAATCATAATCATTTCTCTATGAACTAGTTTTTCATGTTGGGTTTAAAGTTTTTGATAATCTTAGATGTAATTTCATTCTAGATGGATTGAGAATTGTAAGAAAGAAGGGGTACATATTAAAGTAATGCATTACTTGAAACATTTTTTTTTCTTGATTCTTCATTAATTTGTTAGCCTAAAAGGAAAACAAATGCTGCCAGGATTCTTTTTAAGACAGTGAAATTTTGAATAAAGGAAGATACACTGTTATTACAGTATATATTAATTTTGTAATTGTACTTATCCTCATGTTTTGAGTTTGGAACAAGATGTATTCCCATAGAATGATAAGCAGATAACCTAAACATATTGTGTTTTCAGTATGTATCGATAAAGGCCAAAAGGGTTTCAGTCAGGTGCTTGTCAAGATTGCTGGATTGTTTGCTTTCACTATCAGTCTCGTAACAGAAATAGACTCATTTTCCTTCATTTTATTTCTCTCTTTTCTTCTTTTTTTTTAAGCATTCCAAAGGAAATACTATCCTTCCATGTACTGTACTTGTCACAATCATTGATGAAATGGTTTAATTAACTCTTTACATGTCCCTGTCGCCAAGTGGTACCAAATTATACACATTCAAAAAGAGCTGCAATTTGTCTGGCATGTTTAGAGTTTAACTTTTTACCCTGGCTAAACCCTTGTCCAATCTTTTAATTGTCACACGATCTAATTTTTATTAGGTATAATAGACTAACAACCCCTTTGGTGAATTATTAACATAGAGTACTATTTTTGGTAATTACTATGTCACCCCCCCCTCAGAAAAATGATTGAATACAGTAAAATAGAAAACAAGAAAGGATTAAAAAACAGGATATTAGATGAATTGGTTGCTTACAAAATGAATTGATACCACCTGTAGTTTGACCATACGTTAATAAGATATCTGTAGACCCAGTGGTTTTTAGATCAAGGGGTGTATCAATTAAATTGGATGTATTTTCTCAATAATACATGTAACATTAATAGTCCATTCAAGTTTCCCATCAACAATCATATCATAAGAATTCTCAAAGGTGTTTTCCAACCTGTGGTTTGACATTGTGATTTATCCAGATTTCATTTTTAATTACGCTTCAGCAAGTATATTCAAAACCACCTTAAAGAAATTTCGGCCAATGTTTCAAAAGGAAGTCACTTCTAAATAAAGCATAATAAATTGAGTGCTTCACGATCCTTTAGAGAATTTATACTATGGTTTGAAATTGGATATTGACCAGTCAATCAATGAAACAATTTCCAGGGATAAATGTGTGACTATCTGGAAAAAATAATGTTGGCTTCTGGCTCTACCAACTTACTTTCAGGCCACAGAAAGACATTCATGTATACAAATTAGCTTGATATTTTTTAATGTAATTTTGGATGTAAATATAAATATGTATATTGAACTCATTGTAAATGTAAAAAAATGAAAGGGAAAATATATGAATTGAATATATCAACTTGGCTCTTTCATATAAGAAGACAATTACTAAGTTCAGAGGAACAAAGTTGAGTTCTTTTCTCCAATACCTTGGTAATAATCATAGATTGAATATGTATAAAGTTTTAGCTCCTGTGCTAGCATTAAATTATAGAAAGTACTGTATACATATTATATACAAACTATCAAGATTTTTGTAACTATGAATAAAAGAAAATGAATAAGAGAAAAGTGTTAATGTTGTTTGATGTGGTCTCTTTTCATGCTCATCTTCCAACTGTTTGACCGGAAATAAAAAAATGAGGTAATAATTTTGATCTGTGTAGATATTTCTTCTGCAAGGAATAGAGGAATTTTGCCTCTAAATTGTGAGATAGTCACATATTCAACCTGCTGCAACATTACAAGCTATTGCATGATTTTCTCATTTATCATTATACATGTAGCCAGGTACATGCCATGTTGAGCATGTAACCATCTGAGACAACTTACTTTGCTAGTCATGATGAAAATAAAATAGATTTGATTTGCTCAACAGTTGGCATTTCCTGAGGATTAATGTATTTTACTATACATGCATCTCCAAAATTTCATGAAAGATCTTATTGCAACATCTCGTTCTTATGGCATGTACCGTGACCGAACAATAAATCTAAAATTGTAAGAAGAATGTGGATTAATATGTAGAACAAGCATTGAAAACCAAGATAAACTAGGCTGTGTTTATGCGACCTCAAGCCAGAATCATGATTTGAGTCATGATTCTAGGGTAAAAAAGTGGCGCATAAACGCACCCCTATATTGCCTAACTGCCCGGGGGGGGGGGGGGGGCTCACTCACATACATTGGTGGTATGGGGACGTGCTGCTTTGATGACCCCTTTTTCAGACCTAATTTTCAGTTCCGAAAAAATTCTGTTCAGAAAGCCGCCCTGCCCTGCTTGCAAGACCTCCGTTTCGAAACATCTCAGTTCCCCAGCCCTACCAGATTTGTCCAGCGTGAGCACTGTATGTGAGAGCTGCACGCACAACTTCAAAACTCAGCAGCTAGCAGCTCCATGCATGGCTATCGCCCACAAATACTTGCACAGCGCTAGTGTGCACCGTACCTACAGTACCGCGTTCCCGTTCCATAGACCGTTTTCCACACTGCCCGATATGTTTAGTTCCCAAAGATCCTGTATTTTACCTGTGTAGTCAGTTCCTTAGACCCCCATTTCACTGTTTCATGAGGGGCACACCCCATCAAAATATAATTATAGTGCCCCCCCCCCCCCGGGCTTGACTGAGGCTTGAAATAAATTGGAATAGGAGAAACATGCGGGGTGAATGCATAGGAGTGATGTCACAATAAGGACCAAACTGGCATGGCATGTGAGGATCATAAAATGTGCGCTAATGCCCTCCATTTTATTTTGTTATGAAATGTCTTGCACAAACTTCTCATTAACCTCAGCTTTACTACAAGAACCATTCTGTCCGTTAACATCCTTTCATTTCTATCATCTACATCTCCATATTCTAAATTCCAGATTATTTCATAATGGCTATGTCCACTCCAACATCAAAATCATTTGAATGAACAGGACATATCAAACAAGCATAAAATCAAAACTTCAGCAAAATCTTCTGTAAAATAACATTTTTGCAGAATGTTTAGAGTGAAGGCATGCTCTATTTTTTTTGTTTTTATTATCTGAAATTAGAGGAATTTCATTTATGATTTGCTTCAACAATGTAATAGTCTGACTCAATAGACTGTATCTTTATCATCAAATCTATGAAGTGTCATGAAATTTCCAATTTGTGAAAAATCATAGGCAAGTGTGTCATGTTGACCAGAAAAAAGGGGATCAAACTAAAATATATCAATAACTTATTGATTTAACCTGTCACTTTTTTCTTTTGCCAAGACACAAGGTGATTATATACATATTGCAGATGCAGTTCTCCATGAAGAGATTATCAGAACATGAGATAAAAGATGAAATACAGCAAGAGAAGAAAAGGCAGATCAGAATAAATGTCTAATAAATCATTTATTTACGATTTTAGTACACAATAATTACCATCAAGTAAAAACACAAAAATCATAGTTGTATCTGATTCAGCTATAAAAAACAATACTTTACATTCCAGACAGTAATATTCCTTTTGAAAATCATTCATAAAAATGAAAAAAAAATCAACATTGAGGTTTCTCACAACTTCATATACAAATGGAATTTTAATAATATCCAGGAGATTAAAACAAATCATGCAATGTATATATTTTACAAAATATTTAATTTCTTCTGAAGATAAAAACATACATTAATCACGGAAAAACTATCAAAGAAATATTTATCAAAATACATATAGGAAGTATTGATCTATTTATGTTCAATATACCATTTTTGCCTTAATTTATCAATAACACTAAATAAACATCTTGTGACTATGTCTAATGTATTTAGTAAGATGAAGTGTGTGTGTTTGTGACATTAAAAATAACCTTTCAACAAGCAAACAAAAAAAATTTAGGCAATTTGTTTGGAAAATTTTTCTAAACAGTCTTGTAGTTTATTTTTGACTCTAAGTGCTAGATTTTTTTTGTGACAATAAGCAGCCAAGATTTGAGGGAGGGGGGGGGGGGTTCAAGTTGACCCCACAATAAACCTGGTCTGAAATAGCCCAGTTAAATCAAGATTAGGGGGGGGGGTCCATACAGTAATCTCTATACACCTTGGCCTGTATCCTGAAGTCAGGTTTAACTTAGACCACAGTCTAACTCTGTGCTAAAGTTATGGGGAGCCAAAACTTCAAATATTCTGTTTATATTGTCTATTTCTTATGTTTAATATTTTGTTTCCTTTTGCTTTCATTATGAAGAAAAATACTTATCATTTATCATTCCCAGACATTTACGAACAATTTGGGTGTCATACATGCATGAGTTAATAATTTGAATGTGTACTGTTAGGGATTTGTGCTCCAATTGGCTCTCCATAGTTAAACCACACCTTTAAGCCAGGGTTTAATTTAAACCCCAGTTCAGAATATGGGCCCTTGTATTTCATGAGCATGCTACTATTCTTAACCGCCAACCAAATGTTCCAAGATTTCAAATTAACTGAATTCTAAAGCTGTAGCATAAAAGAATACAAAAAATAATAACTTGGTATTGATAAAGAGATGAAAATCTGTCTATTGAATAATAAAGCAGTAAGATCACATAATAGAATACAAGTTTTTGGTAGTGCTGATAGTCAAACAAACAGCTGAAATACAGAATATCTAGGACTTCTAACACAAAGCTTTGTAATCGATTGCATAGTTTGTATGATTGATATCACATGATAACCAATGCAATCAATCTCAACTGTATGAACAATCTTTGTGTAACAGGACAAAGATGAACTTGGAATGTTTACATCATACTAGTCTATTCCCTGTCAGCTATCCAAGATGACATCATCAAACAACCTCTTAAAATGAACGGCAGTAATTCAAGAATAGTGCACTCTACACTTTGCAAAGAATTAGTGAGATTGTGCTATACAGTGCGTATCAAAAAAAAGTTTACACTTTGAAAAAGCCCTGGGAATTAAAAAATATACATGTGGGTAATTTTTTCACATATAATTATGGGTTTGGGTCTCATCTATCCAATGAAAGTAAAAGTTTTGACAGAATGTTACACTTGAGTGAGCACTGTCCATTTTTGTAAAGCTCGCAGAAATCTGTTTGCGCAGAAATGATTGTTTTCACGCTGTGTCAAGGGGAAAGGGCGAAATCAAACTTACCCTGCGAAGCATTTCTCATAAATTTTCCTAGCACTTTTAGCCAATTGAAATAAAACGGATACATTCAAGCATTTTGTAACAATTTTGCAGCCCAAATTTGAAATTTCAACACTTAGTAAGCACAACCTTTACCCTTTTTGTGCCAGCTGGATCTGAGGACATAACTGAATCTGAACAAAAGTTTATATCAGACATCTCCAGCATTTTTCACTAAGTTTTTATCATTTAAAGTTGGTTTACATTTCATTTTCATTTAATACTTGTTTCTCCACACTTTTTCCAAGCTTGGCAATGATTAACAAAATGAAAATCAAGCCTAAGCCATTTCATGTAAATCACAGCTCAGTGTAAAGCAAATATCGTCACGATGGACTCGGTGTGTGGGGGAGTGGGATGGGGCGCAATGCACTCTTCGAAGTGTTTTGGGCAAGGAAACAAGTTTAAAAAGGTAAAAGATATCTTCATATCAATTTTACTTGCTAATTTCCACGTGTTCTTCATGATTAAGGTCTACTTTTATTCGCATAACTATTTCAAAGTTCTGCGCAAATCATTTTTCACCAACTTTTCAAAAGTAAGTGGTGCTCACTCAAGCGGAAATATTTTTCGACAGTTATATCGTCATTTGCTTAAATGGATCTGTACCAATGCTAAAATGTGGAAAAATTGTCAGGATATTACAAATATATAATTTTACAGGATTTTTTCTAAGTGTAAACTTTTTTTTGATACGCACTGTAGTGTAGAGAATTTATGAGAATTATAAGTTTTCCACAATCTAGACTAATATCACACACAAAAATATTAATTATCATTTTTTGTTTCAAGAATCAGTTTTATGAAATATTACTTTGTAGGTTAAACTGTTCAATGATGAGAGATTCAAAATGGTAGAGAGTGGCAGTTTGTACATGTCTACCTTCTTATTAAATTGTTAATGAGAGAATGATGTGCTTCAATTTTGGCAGATAGATGTGTGATGTTAAAACAAATTAAGTCTGCACTATATGCAGTATTTCCAACTCATTCTTCAATTAAAATAGAACATGAACAACAACTTCATTATTATTCATGAATAGCGCCATGAAATGGGATTAACTTACAACACATCTACTTATGAAAATGATATATTAAAAATCAGAAAAAAATAGATTACAAATATAGAATTATTTAGTGTTTGATTTTTTTAAGTAAAAAGAATTGACCATGGAAAATTAACAATACTATTGTGATCAATTACAAGATTGATGGTATCTTAATTTACAGGCTAGCAATCTGGCACACTATGTTTTATCAGCAAGAATAACATTTAGATATACAAATAAAATGAGCAAAAAGCTACATTGACAAATCATTATTTTTTAAATCAGATGTTTGAAGGCTTGCATGTTGCAGAGCTGCCAAGTAGTACTGGTATTCAGTAATTATTACTGAAAAATTAGAAAAAATATTGGTAGTTTCATGCAAATTACCGATTTCTTAAGTTTCAGTTTATGTGTGGTCCTATGGTATTCTGTGAAAATACTGATTTTCAGCCTTTTTCAGCACTGAAATGTTCTTGATCAGGTTCGCATCTCTGATGGTGCTATGGACAATTGTGGAAGTGGTTTACAGTACATGATGTGTTTAACTTAACACATGGTGTTCTGTAAACCGCTTCAGTGATATATTTTTTGAATAATAGTCATGGAAATGGTTCTAATATGTTGCACTTGGTACACCAAACAATACAGAGGATATCAAAAATCAATTTTTGATAATAACAGAACCCATGGAATATGTATTCAATCATCAGCATTGCTTATTCAATTCTACTCCAAAAATTCAAACCATAGTTTTGATTCCTCCTGAAAATGTTCCACCTATCTTGATATCAATTCAAAATCAAGTTTAGTTGCTAAAGCACCCCTTGCACGTGTTATGAACTTTAGACGTGAAATACTCACAAATAAGTGAACCCCACCACAAAATGCACTCCTTCATACTGAGTGTTGAATGTAGACAACACTACAATGTTCGGTGACCCCTGGGTAACACTTTATTGAATGTAATATTTTATCACCAGACTTCATAATTAAATACCTAAACATGGCAGATCTTGAACACTTTAAATTCTCTTTTGGGGTTAACTAACCTGTTTTTGGCACCACTGTAGGTCATAGGTGACAAGGGTTTAACAAAAATGCGATTAATAAAAGTTCCAAATTTTAAGATGTTTTCCACATACATGTACATTCATGTTTGATGAATTGTAAGAAATAAAAACCCACAGCACTGAAATGTAAATCAAGTGAATACATGTCATAATATATACCAAATACTCAAACAAGACAATAAAGAGTTATAAACAATCTTAATAATGACATCACTCATCATCAGGCTAAATAAATCAAGGAATAACACAAGTACTGGTCAAGGAAAAATGTGAAAACTACTGGAACAAAAATGCATTAGGTAACTGATAATTTTTCATGGTTGACAGGTTGAGAAGTATCAACATTTGTTTGGTAGCGAGTAGGGAAACTTTTATATAAATGTTATTGCAATTAGTCTTGGGTTCTAGCATTCTTACTAAAATAGTCGTGAAAAGGACGACAGAAAAGCTCTAAAAAGCAAGGATGTATATTTTTTTTATCTATTCAAACACCTGACAATTAACATAAATACAAGACCTAAACAAACTGACCTCATGAGCATTCACATTATTATTATTAATATTACTATTCATATTAGTGCACTCCAGAATACATTATGTCTAAATATATGCACTCTATAAATTCTTGTTATCATTACCAAATAATTTTTTCATGAACATTTAAAATATGAAATGCCAAATTAAAAGCATTTTTTGTCAAAAGATATTTGATAGTATTTCTCATCAATACCAAAATTTAGTAATTTTCTTTGTTTGAAATTGTGTCTATATCAGTAAAACTATATTCAACAGACATTCAATGATATTACCCCCTTCTCAATATAAATCTGATAAATATAATGAGAACCCCACTTGGCACTTCATACATGTATTTATTCACAAAGAATCTTCTAAAGCATTCTAAAGCCCCAGACCAGAACATGATCTATAAAATTCTATTACAAAGAAAGACGGCCATTTCATTTACATACGTACAATGTATATTTATCTGTATCATCATTTGCACTATTTGGTATTAAAACGAAAAACAAAAATCTAATATTTACAATACCATGTCTAAAAAGGCAAGGATATTGCTAACATCATTAGCCATACTTACATCAGTACTGAAAGATCCAATACAAATGAATAAAATTAAACCTAACATTCATTTCTATAACATGACTCTCAATAGGATACAGGTATGAACACAGATCCATCTTCATATGTTTACAATAATAGCAAGAAAGATGAAAACTAATAAATATCAAAAGGACAGTATATGCAGAAATTACCAATTTTGGCCTGAAATGATTTAGACATATTATTCATGGTATTAAATACAAACAGAAGTGACCTAAACAAATGAAAAATAATGTGTATAATGCCAAACAAATCATTATAATACTGATTTGGGCCAATAACCAAAATATCATTTTACAATTTTTGCTGAGTACAATATGGTTTGTAAATGCCTGTACAAAACTAAAACTTTCTCTCAAAATAATTATAGGACTGGCTCAGTGATGACTGCCACCATAATAATGGAGACTCATGAATATCTTTATGTATATTGCATTTGGGATACAGTTGTATCAACAAATAATAGAAAGCTGTATTGGGAAAGTCTGGTTTGAAAAAAAAAGATAAAATGTTGAGATTCATCCCAATCGTAATCTAACATTTCTTTCACTTTCTGGAAAGTTTCAAAACATGAAAGGCCACCAGAGCAATGCAATAAGAAAAACAAGATTTTGATTAGACTAATGTTTGATCTGGTGTAGAAATTCATTGGGAATTCAAAATACAAGGGTTGCTATTATGGTCTCACGCTGCACCTGCAATGCCAAGAGACCAATGATGTAAATTAACATTCAGCAGTAAGATAATCTCCTCTTTCCAATACACTGAATAGGTAAAATTATTGCACAATTCCATTGAAGGCAAAATCAGTGATTGGTTAAAAATATTCCCTGCTTATGCTATATATGATCGTATTTCAATAACAAATAAATTCCATAAATCTATATTCATCATTCATGACAATATCTGATTTGTTTTCATCTCAACATATAAAATTTCAACATTTTTAACACAGAATTCTCTAAGCACAACTTCTTGTCTGTGCATGACTATTATACAAACAGCAATCTATTTCATGTTATTTGCTGAAAATAAACTGGTGATTCTTTACAGTGGAACATGGAATAATAATATCTCAATGGCAGCCAAATTAAAAGGACAGTGCTTTAAATATCATATTCAAATCACTAATTTGGTTGACTCTCTACCATTTTCATACAGTATGCTTCAATAATTTCAATTTTAAATATAAATCTTGCATTGTCACGGGGTGAATCAACATAATCGTGTACCAATAGGATAGCTGAACTAGACTAACTCCTCACTGCATGATAACATCACATATGGTCCAAATCACATCATCAAATACTGAGTTTCTATTTCCACTTTAAATGTTGAAGGTACATTTTGTTTCCATCACTTGAGTGCAATATCTAGGATCTTTATCATTTACATGTAAAGCAAAATTTCATATCTTTAATGAATTTTGTAAGTTAGAAATTCAACATCAGGGTAAAAATGAACATTTGTACAGAGTGTTTTTTTAAAAACTTGTATCCATCTTTAATCTACAAAATTTGAATATCAAATGAAATGAATGTAATATCAAATTATGTTTTTGATCCATTGACTCAGTTTATAACCATCATCCATCTATATTGAATTGCATTTCCATTTCATTTTAGTTTCATTTACAATTAAAACAATGTTTGATATTTATACCTCTAAAGTTAATTATGATTGCAATTAAATTTCAAAATACAATTTTCAAATTCATTGGTCCACTCTCCTTATAAAATATCTACAGTTTATTCTATCTGCATTTAAATTTCAATTTGATATTCCAATTTCAATTTCCATCATTGGTCTATTTTCCTGATAAAACATCCATCCTGGCAACCTAATCCTCTTCCATCTCATCAACATCATCTAAGTCTTCATCTTCTAGGTTACCATTCTTCTCAGTAGAGACCATACCAACCCCTCCTCCTTGTCCGGTACTAAGCTGCCGAAGTACCAGTTTCTTGTAGACACCACCCTTATTGAGAAGTTCATCATGGGTACCCCTCTCTGCAATCTTACCCTTTTTAATCACAATAACCTGGTATGATAGAGAGAAGGGAAGAGACATGAAACCATATCAAATTCAAATTCAAATTCATTTCACATCTCTCACAAACAGGATACAATACATAGTGAGTTAATGCAATAGAGTAAAAACAACGACAGTTGTAAAATTTAGACAAAAAATAACAAGAAAAAACATAGAGTAATGAATGGGATGTGAGGGAGTAACAAAAAGCCATTGGCCTATCTAGGCTACTCCCTTTTTATATTCATAACTGATAATAAAACAAAACATTATCTTCCAATCAACTTTTGAGATTGAAAACAAAGATCTCAAAATCAAACCAAATCAGTAGACTGGTAGAACAAAAGAACAGCAAACAACTATATTCAACAGAACTATCTTGAGTCCAGCATATAACATAGTGCCTGTTCTATGACCTGTTTATGAATGAATACACATTACATTTTTATTTACTGATTGCAGGGCATAACTTTACTACTTTGAGGCCATTGTGAGAACCATGGTAAAGATAAAACAAATATCCATGCTCTCCCTATTCATTCTGTTTTATCAATATCCGTTTCACAGTTATCGTAAACATGGTATTCGAGGCTTGCTGTGAGTTTCAAACGGTGTAAATATACATGTATGTCTGCCTTGCATGTTACAGATCATATCACACTCGACTTTACAATGAAATAATTGGAATGCCTTTATCACCTCTCATCAAAACCCATCCTATATACTGGCTTTTCTTAAAAAGGAACATGGGGGGGGGTATCAGGGCATTTGATTTGATGAAAAGGTTCAGTCAAAAGGAAAGGGGGGGGGGGTGGCTGCTTTGAACAATATTCCTGGATCTAACACAGTTTTATATATCTACTTTTATCAAATCTTTCATCATAAAGAAGGCTGTGTACCAAACATTTTCATTTGAATTTTTAAATGTTCAGGGTGCTTACCCGCAATGTCAGTTAAACTGCCATCATCCAGAATGGAATATTGATTTACAGACAATTGACATCATGTAATTGATATATTCTCCTCCTTGCCTCAAATGAAACAATCATTATCTCACTACCCTCATTCCAACAATTACCATATATGGTAACGGTAAAGGATTATCTGTGATTCAATATGAAAATGCAGACTAATTGCCTGAGCCCCAAAGATGTAACAATATTACAGAGATTCATATTGCTTCTTACATCTGGTATCAACAAATTATAATGTACTTCTCATGAATTGTCAAGCTTGGCTTGATTCAAGTTACGCTGTCTACTCACCTGAGATGCATGTTTGACTGTTGATAATCTATGAGCAATAACCAACACAGTTCTACCAACCATGGCCCTGTCAATAGCCTCCTGTACAAGATGCTCACTCTCTGCATCTAAAGCACTTGTTGCCTAGACAACACAAATTAATAAGATGAATCAGAATGATAGTCTCTCTGTTCATATCATGCAGGATATTTCACATGCATCTATACAATTTTTCTTACCAGTTTGTGAGAGTTGCATACTTGCATTAATGGCCTAGTAACAATAAACCCTACCTGAGTACAACAGCAAATACATTCAATTCCTACAAATTTAATATACGAGTACACCTATGTGAAACCATGTACAAAGAATTACAATCAGATCTTAATACTGGTTTTATTTCTGCATGTAACAGGACTCTAATATTCAAAGGTCAAGTCTACCCAATAAAAAGTTGGTTTGGATAAATGGAGAAAATCAGACAAACAAATCTGAAAATTTCATCAAATTTGCATGTAAAACAAGAAAATTATGTTGTTTTAAAAATGAAAACAGTTAAATGCATATCCTGGTCAGTATTCAAATGAAGGACCGAAAGCATCACACACTCACTAAATCTTTTGTATTCTATTGTACAAAATATGAACTTTGGTTTTCCTTGCTATAATGTGAAAGAGTTTGAATTACTGTCTGAATGTGTGAAATTACCACTGTTGCAACATATGATTCAACTGAGGTTCCTTTCCAACTAATCTATAATAATCATATTATTAAATTTCAGATAAAAAAATAAAAAATGATTAACAAGTCTGTATCATCAAATCCTTCATTTGCATAGATCTCACCTGTGTTGTGCATATAGTGAAATAAATTAATTTAAAATGTCTCTGATTTTCTGGTTTTACATCCAATTTTGTTGATACTTTGTTTTATGCTCTGTTGATTTCTCTATAAACAGTCAAATCAAATTTTTTTCGGGTGGAGTTAATCTCTAAGAGGGAAAACTATCATAAACATAAGCATACTTATTCATGTTTAGTTTTGCTATTCAATACTTTATAAATTTTAGAGTATAATGAAGTGTACTGTTTGAGTAAAAAAACCTGACACCTCACAAATCTATAATTTAAGGAACAATATGTCTTGAATGCATAATTATTATATATGGCCTAAATAAGTATGTTCTCCCAAATACCATATTTATGTGTTAACGCTTGGATAATCAGGAGGTATTCTTTGCAGTGATGCAAATTTTGATTTGCACGAATGTAAGGCATGACTGCAATGATGTCTTCATCCTACAAGGGTTACATCAAAATCCATTTCACAACACTTTTTCAGTGATTTACACTATAATTGTTTAATACACACTTTTTAGTATCAATTCTCAAGTAATTTCATTGAAAAGGGATTTGAAAATATGTTTTCTTACTAATGTACGATTATGACATTATTGGCATCTGGTGTTTATTTATTGCATTCATGCCTTACATTGGTGCATATCAAAATTTACATGACAGTAAAGAGTACCTCCTGATTATCCAAGCGTGAAGACATACATGTACCACATAAATATGGTATCAAATTATTTGGGAGTAGATACTCTTTCCAGCCACATATTATAATGATTTTTTCAGGACATATTGTTTCTTAAATCAGGGATTTTGGGGTGTCAAGTTTTTTTTTTTTTACTCACATGGTAGTGCATAAATATTTATTGTCCTACAAGATGAAATTCATTTTCCAAGTATTATGACAGACAAAACATACAAATCAGTCAATTAAACAAGATGAACACACTTGTCGGTAATAAATTACCATCAATACAGAATCCATAGTGAATAAATAAAAATAAAAAAAACAAGGTAATGAATCACGATTCATACAGAACACATAGTGAGCAAATTATAAGAAAAAAATAATAATTAGAATGCCATTGTTTCTTTTGATTTTTTAAATGGATCAAATTTGTTTTAACATATAATCACAATATTAAAAATATTAGTTAATTTTATTATCAATATTCATATTCAATTAGCATTGAGAGAAATCCAGATAAGAGTATATTATTCTCACCTCATCAAGCAATAGTATTGTAGGATCCATGATAAGAGCTCTAGCAATAGCTAATCTTTGCTTCTGACCTCCTGATAACATTATCCCTCTCTCACCAACCAAGGTATCATAACCCTTCTCAAACCCTGTCACAAAGTCATGGGCATTCGCCATCTTAGCTGCTTCATAGATCTACATGTATTAAAGAAAATATTTGAGACTTGAATTCAAACCAGACAAGAAAATTCATGTTACAAAAATATTACAGCTTAGAATAAGACCAGTGTATTGACAGAAATTGCTCTTCAAGTTACTGTGCAATTTACTCACTTTTTTCCATTGTTTAACCATACGTATTTTGCCTGATATATAGTGTACAGAGACTTGACTATGGTTTTGGTGCAGATTCTATCCAAATTATATTTGATTTCTTTACCACAAGTGTAAAGTGTTTAACATTAAAAATATGAATCAGCAGAAAGAGTATCAAGAACGCACACCTTGAACTGACGCATTTACTTTTTCTAGAAATACTTCAATAATTGTAGAGTCATAATGACTTCATGACAAACTTTTGAAACATCTCTCTCCCTCCTTGGGTGTGAACTGTACCTTTAACTGATCTTACCTCATCATCTGTTGCATTCCTTCCATATGCTATATTATCTCTGATGGAACAAGCAAAGAGGACTGGTTCCTGACTCACTAATGAGATCCTTTGTCTAAACCACTTGGGATCAAGACTTGCAAGATCAACACCACCTGCAATAAATACAACAGAAGTCAGATACAATTATATATCTCATACATTCTAATAAATCATTGGTCAAAACTGCAAAACTGCAGAGGAGCCAAGGTGCAGTGGTTCTGACTCTCGCCTTGTAAACAGAGGGTCATGTGTTTAAATCCCACCACGGTGTGGCGTCCTTTGGCAAGGCGTTAATCTACACTTTGCCACTCTCAAACAAGGTGCTATATGGGTACCCGATAGGATGTGAAAGTCATAATTGGAGCTTGTCCAGTACTGTGTGCGCCTCACCGGCGACCAACTGGAATACTCCCCAGGGAGTGGAGGATGTGCATACATTGTGTGTGGGAATGACTGATTGAATCTGATGACTGGGGTAATAATATATCTGTAAAGCGCTTAGAAGCGACGTTTTGATTTATTAAGCGCTATATAAAAGCGGATTAGTATTATTATTAACTAAATCATGTGACGAGCAGTTCCGTCTATCATCCCTGTGATAGAGCACATAAACCCTTGAAGGAGGGGCCATGGGTAGCTGTTTAACTATGCACAGCTAGCTGAATACCTCTGCAACTGTACATGCAGCCAATTACTAAATTGGCTGGTAGATGCCTGTGCTTGACAAACAGAAGCACAGCACATTTTAATTACAAAGTGATCTAGTGAATCAACATAGACTTGACTTACACTAATGGTCCAAAAATAGATATTAGTGGCCCTTGAGTTCAGATTTAGTGTAAGATATAACTTTATGAGTTACAATGATGTCAAATAAAACAAATATGGACTGCTCTGTAGTCGGACGATCGTGGAAACCATCACTCGCTCTCTGCTTTTCATACTAGTCCTTTTAAAATGAAAATTTCAGTATTTTTAAAGCTGAAAATCAGTATTTCATTGAGGAAATCAGTATTTTAAAAAAATACCACATGAAAACACATAAAGCTGAAACTTTAGAAATCAGTATTTTACATTAAACTATCAGTATTTTTCTCACTTTTCAGTACTAAATACTGAAAATCAGTACTACTTGGCAGCTCTGTAATGTTCATTTATGCACAGAGATCTGTTTCATACAAGTATGGCAAAGATTTCATACAAGATACATGCAGTCCCTTTCAGACAATGAGTATTATGGGTGTTTGGACAGGAAAATTTTGCAAAAAAGTGTGAAGTAGCAGTGTGGTTCCCAACATAAGAAAATAGAAGTGACAAATTGCGCTTACTGAATTTAACTTGTCCTGAATCTGGATTGTAGAAGCGTTCCAATAGATTGACAATGGTAGACTTGCCTCCACCTGATGGACCAACAAGAGCAACCATCTGACCAGGCTGAACATCAAAACTAACATCCTGTGTATCATGAAAACAACAAAATCTGATCATATTCTGGCGATGAATCTGAATATTAAACTCTAATGGGAAGCATCAATATTTGATCATCTCCAATTCTAATGATTTCCTCACTATCATGCATTTCTATATCATTTACACATACTTCTCTGGCATTATCCTCATGATGAACACCGAACCACAATCAATTCCACCAATATCATCACCAACATCATCACATACTGGTAATTAAAATTGTCATCTACCCCACTAAACATCCAACCCCCTATATGCAGGAACTTCCTAAAAAATCATTTGCCTCTGCCTTGCGTTTCATATGAAAAAGGTGTAATGCTCTCAAATTATCACTGCATGAGTAATGCATGAAGTGAAGTAAAAATGGGGTCAGACTAAATTAAGTTTGATTAAATAATGGCATTGCACAACTGCATCACCAATGCACTGAACACCACAACCAAGAGCAGCAAACCTTGACTGCTATAATCCAATCTAACCTGTAATATCTTGGTCTCTGGTCTTGATGGATATGTAAAGCTAACTCCTTCTAGAGAGATCTCTCCAGTGAAGTCCATGATCTCTTGACCCCCCTCTTCTGGTATCTCTGGTTTCCTGTCCATCAGCATAAAGATTCTCTCTGATGCTCCCACAGCTTTCATGAAATCACCATAGAGGGCAGACAAGAATGCAAATGCCATGGCCACATTCAATGTGTAAAGCATAAAGGCTGTCATGAGATGAAAGTGGGTAGTATTAAAAGTTAATAATAACAAGGAGTTTCAAGAGATGGAGTAAAAACGGTATCCAAATCAATTCATGTAGCTTTAAATTTCTAAACAAATACAGAAGAATACACAGGCACACTGTAGCCTTTGGTGACGACATGTGATGCTCCCAGATTCACGGGAAAACTGAAGTGATTTGTGTTGAAAATAAATGATTTGGAATATTTCCAGTTTTATTTGATTACAAAATACAGATTTTAAACACAAGACGAAATATATCCCAAAGCCTTATCATGGTCTAAAGTTGGGCGAAATATTGTATGATAATAGTTTCAAAATGTGAACAACTCTTAGAATTTGAAAATTTCAATGTTAACATTTTACAAATTTCCACATTACAAAAAATTAAGATTAGTTTGACAGAATATACTATCTGTGCTGTTACGAATCACAGATGTGGCCAGTAGAGTAATCTGAAATCAAACTTTCAATAGATATTGCAACATTTATTAGTGGTGTGTTTGCTCATAGTATCCAACCAGAGGCAGCGAAAAGCAATCATCATTACAAAAGCATACTTTCTATTTTATCTGACCAGTAATTCTGTAGTTAGGTTGGAATCTTTTGTCTACAATTGCAAGAAAAATCCAATGAAGAACATATATCTATTTTATCCTTGTGGCATCAAAGTTGTGTAATAAAGAGGTTCAATGGAATGTATTGGATTGTTCTCCATCTCTTAAAACTCCTTGAATGATAATAACATCACAGTAATATGCAGTATATAAATCACAATACATAATAAAGGAGAATGAAACCATTAGCTTAAATGAAAACAGACAAGTCAAAGAATAAGATAAATTAAAATTTGAGAACTGAGAAAGTTATGAGCAATCAAATTGTTTTGATTTAGGTGGAAACTATCAAGAAAGATCGCTTTCAGATCTACCTACACAAAAGTCTACATGGAAGTATAGACAGGGTTCCCAGTCTTTCAAGAAAACCAAATTCCCTGATTTTTCCTGATGAAGTTTAAAAATTCCCTGATAATCATTTAAACCCATTCCCAGTTTGCATGTTTTCTAATTTGTTGCAGTGAATTACATGTATTTTCAGTATAAAAACAATAATGTAAAACTAATTAGTACCACCACAACCAGTCATTCAATGGATGTTGTTTTGATATGCAACAAAATATAACAGAGTCTGACTGACTACCATGCTTTCAACTTTTGGGCTGATCATAATTCCCTGATTTTTCCTCATTTGAGGCATTATCCCCTGATTCGAGGTACTTTTTATCAAATTCCCTGATTTTTCCGACTGGAAAAATTAAAATAATTTTCCCTGATGAGCTGGGAACCCTGATGGAAAATTGATGACCATTGCATGGATGTTTGTGCTAACAGTTGTTTGAACGGCTTTGAAATGTTTTTGCTTGACTCAGCCCTAGTCGAAAACATTGATTGCTGTGGAGATCCTCCAAAGGTGATGCGACCAATTTGTAAATTTCCCCCATGTATCCTGGATTACAGGTGCATGTTACAACCTCCAGTGTGGTATTTGCTATGAAATCACATAAAGATACTACCAATGTTCCCAGTTTTTTTCAATAGAAATTGAATGACTGTATTTCTTCAAAAGAAAAATTACAGAATATTACCACTTATTTTACAAAATTTTAAATGCAACAAGACTATTTTAGTGCACATGGTATGAAATTCATTGTGGACTACAGCTCCTTGAAGTTCAGGGTAATGTCTGATTCAATATTTCTCACTGGTTTTCAATGATAAATTTGCCAATCAGATGCAGGGATTTACGATAGCTTATAAAAAATGTCTGTGAAAATCACTAACAAATCTCTAAATGAACAACTACCCTGTTCTACACTAAGTTAGTTAAGCCAGAATTCAGAATGTGAGTCAGATTTTGTACCAATATACTAACATGTGAGTTGTCCAACAGAGATTCCCTGTGTCGGGTCTGTTTGATTCAAATGAACCAACTTGCCACCGTACCAGAGCACAAGTGCTATAGCTCCCTGGAAGAAGAAAAAAAATCCAAAATTCAACATCCTAACATTCTCATTCAAATAAATACAAACAAAGAAGACTCTCTAAATAGTTAAAGCATGTTCTGCAAATGGGTGATTTGGCAGATATTTTCTTATTGGTTTATTATGTATTATTTTGTCAATCCAACATCAAAGCAATTTTTATTCATGAAAACTTATGGCCACTGCCCCCTGCATGAAAGCATTTCCAACTTTGCTTAACTCTTTGTGTGTTTCGTCGGCATCAATGCACATCTGTAGACATTTTTCGTTCGCATTTTGCTCATTCACGTTTCCCTATTCATGCCCCCTTGTCCGGCTTAGCTATGTTTTGTTTTGGAAACATTCTCTTTCAAAACCACTTAAAGGAGCTTTATTGTGCCTTCTTTACAAGTGAATAATCAATATGTCCTCCACCAGACTCAGGAAGTCATTGAAAAAAGAGAGGAGAAATCAATAAATCCTTCTTCACAAATAATACCATGGTTAACTTCATTGTTAAGGATTATGACTCATAAAACCTATACGTGACATAAGTTCTTTTATCAGGTATACTTTGATCAAATTATTATGATTTGATTTCAATAGATAACTAGTATAATGAACTGTCCAGGTGAATAAAAAAAAAATCATGCCACTAAGAAGCAAAATAAAGGATTATACTTATATTGGAAATGTAAGAAGAAATAGTTAATAAAACATAATATCCTGTTCTTTATTACATTTCCTAGATTACATTAGTCATGTCTTAAATTTTGCGACACAAAATTTCCTTTTAATATATTCAGATAAAAGTCCTAGCCCTGCATATAAAATAGGAAATTATACCACGTAGAAGGGTACACTGCTAAAATAGTGCAACGCACAGAGGGCTTACGGTCAATGCCCAAAGAGTTATTTCGGGCAAAGATGCTTTAGTAGGATAAAATTCTCATCATAAATCCATCAAATTATGGGCTGCAAACTAAGTCATTCCGTAAAAACAAATTCAACATATAGAAAGCACAACTACAATTCACGGAACTATGAGCCAACAATTATCTGGTTTCCTCTGTCCCCTACCTGCATGACGAGACCAACAATTCCATTGAAGACACCATTGGCTGCAGAGATACGCTTTCCAAAGAAGTAGCTCTTGTCAATCTCTTTTTCATAGCTTTGAATAGCCTTGGGTTCTCCAATGAATGACCTCACAGTCCTGATACTGGACAGGGCCTCCTCTGCAGCAGTTCCTGCATCTCCAAGGGCATCTTGGAAGTTCTTCTGGAAATTCTGAACGTATCGTCCTGTCAAAGATTATAAGGAGCATTAAGAGATAAAAGCTGAATCAATCTGGCAGCAAAACTTAAATAATAAATCTTCCTCTCAATGTGAGAGATATCAGAATTCTGAATAAGGAGAGGTATAAGTCTTGCAAAAAGCAAGAAATCCTGAATCCTGGTATTTTTTTTTTTAGATGATACAAAGCAAATTTAACAATAAAAATGCATCTCAACGAATCAGGCCAACCAACCCCTTACAAAATCTTCACTGATAATTCATCTGACATCAATAGAATGCTCAATAGGAAAACCAGATTCTTATGTATTGATTTGCAGTTTATATTGTAAATAATACAATCTAAAGTACATGGATTTGGAGTGGTTGGTGGCTGGTCAGTCTCTGGATTTATCTTCGGTCCTGGGGATTTGTTTTAAAGTCTCAAATTGAAGTCTTTGGGATTGAAATTAGATCCTTAAGATTAGACTTAGATCCAGAATTTGATTGATCATTCACAAACCCAGACAATCTAGATTTATTTTTAAGCCATACAGGTTAATGTGAGGGCAGGTATATTTTCTTTAAAGAAAACCCTATGTTTAAAAGTCTTTTGCTTTCTGAAAAAAAAATTAAATTTACTTAAAAAAAAAAAATAATGAACAGTTTATCAATTTTTACCTATGTTTCCACCATGAGTTACTTTAGTTGCTTATGAATATATTTTCATCTCAGTATTAAACTCTTTGGTACCGGTACTTTATTTCACTATTTTTTTATAGGTTCATGTGTCCTACGTGAATCAATAACATGGCCTAGTCCTGGAATCTATTTTACTATTTGTTATCTGATATATACAATGTATTTGTCTTGTACTTTACACTTTATTGTTAAATATTCAAGAAAGTAACACAAAACAATATAAATGTATCTGTACTTACCATACTGCACTGCACCAATTGCTATAATAGGGACTACAGAGAGTAAGACACCAGTAAGGGATGCACTCTGACTGAACATGATTGCAATTGACCCCAGGATTTGAAAAGAATATCTGACAAGCATAGAAATGTTCACCTGTTAAAGAGAGCATAGAGAGAGAGAGAGAGAGAGCATTCATTATAAATAGTGAGAGACAAAATAAGATGCATTATAAAATGAATGAAAAAAAATGATGAAAATCCATATTTTATTGTTCGAAAATTGACATGGAATGAAATACTCTGAAAATTTGCTTTGCCAAATTGATTGTGGGCTTGGCAGCCGCTGTGCAGCGCCAGATTGACGAGGCTCTATCCCTTTAATCATTGGAACGCCACACAGGGTAGCAGTAACTCCTATCTTTTAAAATCTTTTGGTCTAACACGGCCGGGGTTTGAACCTCCAACCTCCCGGTTGTGAGACGGATGCTCTACCAACTGAGCTAACACATAAACAAGAGGGAAGAGAGGATGAGGAGGGACTTGATAGTTGGTATGAAAAGAAAGAATGAGACAGAACTGCCCTTGATAGTGAAATAATGTATATGAAATGTGAAGAAGCTTACCGTGACGGCATTCTGCACCACTTGAGTGTCGGAAGAAAGTCGACTGGTGAGTTCACCAGTACGGTTAGTATCAAAGAATGCCACTTCCTGTCTTATGATGGCAGCAAACAGGGTATTCCTTAAACGACAGACCACACGCATCCCAGCCAGAGTAAAGGACCAAGAACGGACCATAGAGCAGATAGCACCCCCAGCAAAGATGAGGAATAAAATGAGGACAACTCTGTTCACACCATCTATTTGTTGTCAGAAGAGTGTAAGAACAATCACAAAATTTCATCAAAATCTGATAACAAATAAAAAAGTTAGTAAATTTAAAAAATAAGCAATATTAATGAAAACAGATACATGCACAGCATCATAAATATTCATAAGTGTGCTGATGTCATGTTATGTACCCACTTTGCTTTTTCCTTACGTTATTACATGAAACCATAATTATTTCATATTTCCATGTATTGATAAATACATGTATGTCTCTCTTGAAGTAAAATTAGTTACAGTAATGATTATCTTACACATCAAATCAGTTGTCTATCACTTTTTTTTCAATTCTTGTGGACACAATTTGAATAAATATAATTTCATGAAATAAAATTCAAAATAAGTAGGAATCTGACATCATCAGCTTGCTCATTGCATATTCATGAAGACATGCACAGAGAATTCACTAAAATAATGCAAAAATATAAATGCCATTGATTTGTCATGTACCTTGCCCAATATATTGATGACATTTTCAGTGGTTTTGCTTGTCTGATTTTATTACATCATTAGTTCCTAAAATCATATTTTCAGCTTGGAGTACCCCTTTATGTGTGAACCTCTCTGTCAGTTTTATTTTCTCCAAGAACAATCAATTACCAAGCAGCCTTTCAAGGACTTAAAATTAAACATGTTAAAACACGAGTAGAATAGTACTGTATCTTGTAGCTACACTATAAAAAGTACAAGAGCCATTATCTGAAGCAGCACAAATGTATCATGGACAGACAGATATCTTGTAGGTGAGGTATCCAATCACATGGGGGACTAAAATGCTAGAGGGCAAAAACTGCCGTAATTGTACATGTAGGCCAAAGTCATAAAATACTAAGCACCAGGAATGTCATATCAGTGCTAGAACCCACTAAACTACTGTCTTTATCAGAATAAGCCTGTTTAATCTTGTGTAAATATTGACATTATCTCTTTATGTAACAGGGGCTTGATTAAATAGATGCCCATTCATGACTACACATTGTCTGGCTTATTATGCGATAACTACCAACTGATACACAGAGAATGACTCATATTCAGACCATTAACCCTCAATGCAATTATGTTTGTGATTTCCAGTCAGGATGGTAATGATCCGCTTTCTAAAAATAGTTTAAAAAACTCTATGAATGTAATGTCTGTAATGGGGTATTGTTCACATACAATGGAACAATATATAAAGCTTTCCTGACTCACCCATTGATTTTGAAGTGACTGCTTCATCTACGACCTTTCCAAAAAATAAAGGAGCTGCCATGGAGGATGCACTAGATCCTATCAAGCCAACCATTCCTAGTGATATCAAACCTACTTCCTAAAATATGAAAGAAAGAAGAAAAGTTGTGGGGTTTGTAATAATGTGGTGGTTGTTCTATATCTTCTCAGAGTGAAACAAGATTAAATAATGAAATATGCTGTAAGCAAAGACAAGATAAACTATCCAGTCAATCATATGAGTTTGGATAATTGAAAAAAAAAGGAACACAGAAAGGTAACAGCTTTAAAAGACAATAAACAATATGTCATGCTACTGGAAACTAGGTTTAGTTCACTTACTGGTTTAGCAAGAGACAACACTCTGCCCAGATCAGCTTTGCTTTCTTTCTTCTCCTTCTTCTCATCCTCATCATTGAGTCTGTGCTCAATGCGGATGATCTGCAACTTCCGCATAAAGTAAGGTCCTGTCAACGATGTAATCAACTCCAGGAATGAGAAGGCAACCGAAGATATCACAAGGATGTTGTAGGTAATATGCATAAGTTCATATTTGGGGTTGTTCAGAATAGCATTTAACACAAGGCCACCCTATATAAATAATATATAAAAATAAATATGAAAATATCGACATCATATCACTTCACCAGAAAAAAGAGCTACGTCTTTACGATTCAAGATTTTATTAGAACAAATGATAGCAGCTTGTTACAGCTGAATCGGCAAATGTTTTACAAAAAAGCCTAAAAATACACATAAAATCACAAAAAGCAATGTTACAAAAGAATCAAGAAATTACAAAAATAATTACGGTTAATTCATGATAATAATGAAGAAGTGATCTTAGCTTTGGAAAGCTTTGAAAAAGTACATATGTTGGAAAAATGATTTGCTCCTAAAATATAAAATTATTGTGATGTAATATGAGTTAAAAGAAGAATTAGAAGGAAATTTATTGTAACGGCTTTCTGAGGTGGGGGGACGGTCCCCCCTAAACTCACCGAATAAGGAAACCCACAAGCCCTTTCCATCAAATATATTCATTTTCCAAATAGGTGAGACCATTAAAGAAATCCACTGTGAGAGATGTTTATAGATCATATAGTGGGATTCAAAGTCCTCACACTTTCAAAATGGCTTTCCCATATCCTTCATAAAAATAAAAGTGAGGGTTAGCTATGTAAAGACAGTTGAAAGGACGAAGGTAAGAGACTTTTCATATAAAGACACCTTTCATTATCTTATCTTTACATTTCATTATTATAAATATATACACTCAGCAAAAAAAGTTCTTGGACACTTATAAAAGTTAAAATATTCCATATAGATATTTGATTAAAGGCAAATTATTGTATGTCAACAAGACAAAACAATATTCCTCTTCCAATATGACATGACATTTTCATGTGAACAGTCATGCATGGGTGGTTAAATGCTTTAAACAATAGCAATGTCAGTAAAAGAAAATAGCAAGAAATGGATCAGTCAGTGCATGGCTGGTTACAGGCATTAAAAATAGCAATGTCAGTGAAAGAAAATTGCTACAATGTAGCAAACGATCAGTCATTCTTTCAGTTGTGAAAGTTTGTGTGGCATAAATATCCATTAAACGACAAAAGCAAACCTAAAGTCAAATACCACTCTAATATTGAAGAGAAAGTTATCCACCTTGGATGCATCACTATTCCACTGGAATTTTAAGTCAAAGTTAGTCGATGAACAAAATGTCAAATTTCAGTATCTTGGCATAAGCAAAAGAAAATTATCCTTATCCTCCTATCTACTGCAGGGGTGGTGGCCCTAAGTCGACCACTCCTAGGACGGTCTCTAACTTCATTTGTAGCCAAATACCGCTAGTTCAAATTTGAAATTGTTGTTGGTGACACTTAGAAATATCGAGCCACTTGTCTAAATGACTGCCCAGACTGCAACATTCCTATTGCTCTTGCATGCTCTTGGTTGGAAAGCTTAATCTTGAAAGTGAGTGTCCAAATGATCCATCTCATTATGCATCTCATGATGCATCCCTATAGCATTCAATTCAAATGATAGACAGATGTTGCTGAATTGTTGAATGTATGCCTACAGGATGGCTATGATCATTAGCATTTGAATGGTCCATTTCTTGCAATTTTCTTTTACTGACATTGCTATTGTTCAAAGCATTTAACCACTCATGCATGAATGTTCACATGAAAATGTCATGTCATACTGGAAGAGGAATATTGTCTGGTCATGTTGACATACAATAATTTGCCTTTAATCAAATATCTATATGGAATATTTCAACTTTTTTAAGTGTCCAAGAACTTTTATTGCTGAGTGTATTTCCATGGATTACCCCAATATTGTGTTATGTAGACTTTAAATCACATCCACATGTACATGTAGCTTGAGAATAAGATGTAGATATCAATGGATTCATGTCTGTCTGAAATAAGCAGTGTGTTAAACATATATAGGCCCAGGTAAAGAACATCTAAAGTCATAAGGTTTTGAAATCAGCATGTTAAAGGATTTCTCCTCCCTCTAAAATGAATATTTTATTTGTTGAAAAAAGAACTACCAAGATATAGCAGTGTAGTAGCCTGATTACAGGCAAGAGAGTACCCTATTAAGAGATTACTTGAAAACAAAATAATTTCGATAGAATCTGATTCTAGTTTGAATATTTATATTCCTTGTAGGTGATTACCTTTGTTGTTGTGTATGCCAAGCTGAGAAAACTGAAGAAGATGGTAAAGATATGGCTTGACTTCTTCCATGACTGAAGAGAAGCATCAAAGGGATAATCCAGGAGAGCCAGGGAGTAGTCTTCCATCTTGGTGAAGGCATAGAAGAGAAAGAGCATCTTAAACAGGCCTAAGAGGGCTAACTCAAAGGTAGAGCCAAGGATAGTCCATTGCGTCACACTGCTCTCAAGGTAGTTTGTATGGCCACCTGTATTTGAGAGAAATTAAAAGATATTTTCTTATCAGATCAGAAAATATTACATTACTGGTACACAGATGGGGAGCTGGGGGCAAAGAGCCCCAAAAGTTTCATGATCAAGAAAAAAAGTTGATAAAGAAAATAAAGAAAAAGGTAAAATATGATATTATATTTATTAATTTATTCATGTCATTGAAATCTATCACAAAATAAGATTTTTGTATCCAAAGGTCAAAATTTAACTCACTTGCTTCACTCGCTTGAAAAATATATTTCAGTAATATTGCCCCAAACATCATGTCTGGCCTCTCCAAATTTTTTTGCTCATTACGCCATTAGGGTACATGCATGAAATTTCAAGTGTAAAATAAGAACTACATGTACATGTAGGTGTAAAAGTAATACAGAACATTAGTGGAGCCACCAAATTTTCATCACCTTAGCCTCAGGGACTTTCGACCATTAAGAGAGTGAGATAGAGATGTTATGAGGTAATTTGCAGATCATACAGTGCATTTGTTTGCTTGTCATAAAACTGAGTGGATCAGCATTTGACTATTATCAAATTCCCTACAAAAACCCGATAATATCGCTTTAACTTTATACCCATTGAATCTGGTATTGTTTTAAAAGACAAGGGAGACAACTCAGACAAGTCATCAAAACATACATGGTCTCATCAAAAGGTTTACCCACTAGGAAACCGACATTATACAGAAGAAAAAAAAAGAATCAAAGGAAAGAATTAAAAAAACAAAATCCATCGATAGACATGGGTGTCAGATAATAACAAAATAAAAATCTGAATGCCTTAGGGTCTGTTATATGTTTTTTTCACTAAAAAGAATGTTTACATGAAAATGGAGTACATTTCAAATAATCATTCCATATTCATACTATTCAATTTTTAGTGATACATTTTTACATGTTACTCTTATTATGCATTAGACAAGTAGAAAGGTGAAGTTCTGATATTTTTTTAAGTTGTAAAAATACCGTGATGCAAACTTTGTTGGCCACATTGGTAATGAAATAGAAGGCAAGGACTACTCTTCCATTTATTCCAAAAAATAAAATGGCTAATTTTTCTTCAAAGTAACAGAGGCACTAACACATCATCTGCGTTGCAATGGTAAGATATGCAAAGTGTATGTATACGCAAGCATTGTTCTGTCGCGTAATACCTATGGATACGCAAGATAAAATTTATGTGCAAGATGAAATTTAAAATTTTATCTGAGAGATAAAATGTCATCTCAGAATACCAATCTCCTTTTAAGAGATAAAATGAAATATTTTAATAAGATAAATGACCTCAGAATATCACCCCAGATTGACTAAAATCAAGATGCACAATGTAAATATCATAATACTCACCAGTTACCCATAGAGCAAGAGACACAGAGCCATCTAAGAAAACTAGAAACCTTGCAAATGTACTGAATCTCCAAAATGGCATCGAGTATCGTACTTTTGCCATCATGTAATTGTCTAGTTCGATCAATTTTGAGTATTAATCCCCTCCTGTAAAGAATAAAGAAAAAGAGTATACATATTTATTATTTTCTCAATATGCTTTTAGTTTGGTTGTTAATAATGAAACAGTTTTGTACATTTGTAATGCGCGGTAATAACATGTACCCAGGAGGTCTTGGATATATGCTTTGCCCACAGAGAATGAACATGTACTGCAATGTCTGATTCCTATGCAAACTAAAATCTCTATATTATGGAGCTACTACACTATTTCTTTTTAAATCTTGAAATGACATTTTAAATTGTTAGTTTGGCCAAGGAGGGAAGGAAAAGGAGTTGTTCATTCTATGGAAGCCCTGCAAGTGGATCTAGATGGAAATTAGATTAAGTTTAAAGTTTAGCAATATTTTGTGAAAACAGTCATCATGAATATTTATTAGGTGGGCTGATGATGTCACATCTCCACTTTCCATTTTCTTATGTTATTACATAAAATTGTGTGAATAATTTGTCTTCCTTATAATGAAATAAGTTGCATCAATAAATATCTAATGCACTAAATCAGTTGTCAATCCAATTTTTCTAGTTCTTGGAATAAAACAAATAGAATAAACCTAATTTCATATAATAAAATACAAATGAACAAGTGGAGATGTGACATCATCAGCCCACCTAATGAATATTCATGACGACTGTTTTTACAAAATATTATGAAACTTTAAAATTCAATAACTTTGTTACTTGTTATCCGATTTTGATGAAATTTCGGCATTTTGCTCAGTGAATTCTACTTTATTTATTAAGCTATACTTTCAGCCTGGATCATCTATAAGTAATATCCACAAGGAAGAACTCTATAGAAACTTGGGAAGACATTTTGAGACAACCCATAAAGCCACATGGTATATAGTTCATTTTTTCTTAGTTTCCTTTCTTTCCTTCATTCTTCTTTCTGCCTTACTTTCCTTCTTTTTTTTCCTTCATCTCTTTTATCTTTTGTTTTCTCTCTCCCCATTTTAGGTAGCGCGATTAATAGCGCGCCTCGCGATCGCTGACCTGCGCGGAAATGCCTAAAGTCGCCCTCGAAATCACCCAAAATCATGCTTTCGGAGCGACATAAAATCTGAATGTCGTCCCTGAAATTATTGCCGAGTGATAACAACTCAACACCTGCTGGCTAGGACCCAAAGGTTACACTGTTCCCCAATCCACTATTTCCCAAGAGTGTGGGAGGAATTAACACCTAGTCTACGAAACGAGTTTGTCCTGGTCTGTGGATCTTTAAATCCATGGCTAAGATGCTTACGGACTGAGTTATTTGAATAAGATGTATAATGATTACTGCGAGGGGGGGGGGGCTCTATGAGCAACAGAATGGAATATTGGTCAGCTTCATCTTTCCTATACTCACTGCATTAATTTGTCTAATCTAATGTTCTTTAATCCATTTGCTTTTATATACTTTTAGTTTGAATTACGTTAAACAATGTATATTTATTGTAATTCCTAGTGAACTGTTAACCTGATAAATTTCTGTTTAAATATACACTCATTTACCGGTACATTATTCTAATATACATATTTTCTTTTTTTATTAATTTCAAATCTTATTAGGTTTCCCTTTTTTTACTGCTTATACACCTTCCCCAATACAATGTACTTTAAAGTTTATATTTACCTGGCTAATTCAAATGTATATCTAAATACCAATTTACTACAACTTCTTTAAGTTGCCCTTTAATTACGTTTCAATCACACTATACATGCTATATTGCATTGTTCTTATGCATATCAATTTCAATATGCTTTTTCTATATGAATTATTGCTTGTATTAATATAATAATCTATATACATGTTTTTATTCTTGGGGTGTTTACATACAAGTCCAGGTCGGGAAGGATAGCCTGCGGGCTACAGTTATTTATTTAACTTTTTTCTTTTCCAGGCAACCTGGACTTGTTCTGCAAACATCCCTTTTCACTCTGTAATTGTATTTTCTCCTATAAATTGATTGTAAATTTTTTGTTGTTGAAATGCCAAATAAAATAATAACGGCACTAGCCATCATATGCTCGAGCTCCGCTTTATACCATTCAGTAAAAATCATCCAAAATAAACACTTAAAATCATAAAGCCGGGCGGGCGGGAGTTTCCTGGGTTAGTTTTTGCCAGCATTTTTTTAAATTGGTGGAGAGGATATATGGTCAGAAAGTCTTTCCTCCTTTTTCTTCGTCTTTCTCATTACCTTTCTTCCACCCTGAAATCAATATTGACGACCGGGAAAAGCGGGCTGTGGGCGCGGGGGGACTCGGCGCGGCACGATGAAGCTGCAGCGACGGCAACATGGTCATGGATTTGCTTTTGATTTGATTTTGAAATGATACTTGATTAGTTTCTTACAGTGAAATAACACTCACAATTGCACGAAAATGCCGCTTCATTCTGAAAATATACTAATAATACTTACCCGTATTGCACAACACTATCAGCCAGCAGAAGATGACCGGTTCAGGCCGCGCCGACACATCAATTCATCGAATCATCTCGATCGATCGTAGCTAGTATCCCTAGCTCGTATCACGGTGGTTCGATTCGCGTCCAGTCATCGTGTTGCTGCCCTCTCCGGTTGTTGGCCGTAATTCTTTACAAATTACAGGCCGAATGATTTACACGAATCTTCTGTTTCTCAGGCCTCATTAGGTAAGCCAAACCCTCAAATCTTGGATTTTGCCCAGAATATATTCCGAAACTATCACCCACAACTAAACTTTTGGGAAAAACCTCTGAAAAGTTGAAACCAAAGGCAAGAATAGTAATACTGAGACTGAGTAGGCCTAGGCTACATATATTCCTGTAGTCCCACATATCGCCAATTTTGTTCCCGGAATTTAAATTCAACAGACACACCTGGCTATGGCATGCCTATGCCATGGATACCTATGGATGCTTCTGAACGCAGTCTAAGACTCTATATTCAGTTCCAAATTCTGTCTCCTTTTTAGGTTGGCCGGGTCATGTCCTGGTGGGTCAGCATCAACAACGTTCTCGCCAGCGTAGAACACACGCGTCGCATGCGACACACGCAAATTCCACAAGCTCCTGGTGCGTCACGCGCAAAAAGTGAGCGACACGGGCAAAAAAAAAATTATAAAAAGTGAGGGAAAATCATCGAAAATAATTGTTGCATCATTCATCATCAATCCTCAAAAATATAGAATGTTTCAGAATCATTTCGGCAACAGACAAACTACGATCTTATCACTTGACCGGATAATATCCATGCATAGACACTGGCGCATTTCCACTTCCAGCCAGCCACCCAGCCACGCTAGCTTTGCCAGCCCGCTGGCGCGGGTAGCTAGCTGAGCCAGAGCCGGACCTGCACCGGCTGCATGCAATGTTTGGAACTGAATTGTCCGCGATGCGACGTAACTTCATTTTTACATGATACCGTATTCTGATAACTTTCAAGAAATTTTGATTTTAAAATGAATTGTTCCATATAATTTTCCTGGTAATTACTTGCTAAGTATATTCTTAACGTTCATTCTCAATTTCTGCTGTCATGTAACAACGAAATAATTGTTGAAATTCTTGGATGTATGAACTGTAATAGGCTTGGCCGGCCAGCGACATGCGTATGGCAAGCTATTTTAACATTTTCTGATATAAAAAATTATTAGATTTATTGATATCAAGAATTAATTTCTTGAATTCATTTCTTGATATCAAGAACTCATTTCTTGATATCATAAAACGATTTCTTGATATCAAGAAATTAATTCTTGATACCAAAAAACATTTATTTTTATATCAAGAATTAATTTCTAACTTGAAATCAAGAATTCATTACTGATTAATAATCAGAATGATTTTTTTTCAATAAATTGACGATCGAATTCAGAAATGAATTCTTGATATCAAAGATTCATTTCTTGTGATATCAAGAATTCATTTCTTGATATAAAAAAATAATTTCTGGATATCAAGAATTCATTTCTTTAAAAAAATCAGATTGATCAGAAATGAAAATGAATTCTTGATATCAAGAATTGATTCCTGAATAAATATCAGAATGATTTTCTTGATATCAAGAATTCATTTCTTGATATCAAGAATTAATTTCTGAATAAAAATCAGAATTATTTCTTGCAATATATTGATGCACGAAATCAGAAATGAAAATGAAGACCTTGATATCAAGAATTAATTTCTTGATATCAATAATTCATTTGTGAATAAAAATCAGAATGATTTCTTGCAATATATTGATGCATGCACAAAATCAGAAATGAAAATGAAGATCTTGATATCAAGAATTAATTTCTTGATATCAAGAATTTCTGATTGAAAATCAGAATGATTTCTTGCAATACATTGACCCTCGAAATCAGAAATGAATTCTTAATATCAAGAAATTAATACTTGACATCAAGAAATTAATTCTTGATATTAGAAAATGTGAATGAATGTTAAAACGGTTTGCGATATACATGTGGATGATTTTGTGAAAGGAAAAAAGCGAGATCCTGGGAGCGAGATGTTAATGTTATTTGTATGACAGCTAATTGCTGGATTCACCATTTATTTTTCATTCTTTCATCTAAAACAGACTATAATTTCTTGTATTGTTTTTCACATGTGTGTACAGTTCTATTGATTGATGTTCTAGGGGGGGGGGGGGGGTGGCGTGAGATCGATGTTTAGGTATTTTTAATCGATATGTCATGCCAACTCCCCCGCCCCTAGATCCTGCATCGTACAGATCAGAAATATGCCTAAGACTTTGCAACATCTCTCTAAAGGGAATTTGAATTGCAAAATGATGAAAATGGTCAACACATTTTCGAAGTCTCAACCTGAAAAAAATAAAGCATGGTAAAAATGAATAAGTGATTTTGTATATTTCCAATATTTCCCAACTGAAAATTAACTTACTGAAAACACACGTTCGTGATATACGTAGGTGTCATTTTCAAGTGACCAAACATTAAAGCGGGAGTTCACCCTGACAAAAAGTTTATTGTAAACATAGCAGAACTTAAACATAATGATAAGCATTGATGAAAGTTTTACGAAAATCCATCAAAGACTTTAAAAGTTATTAGAATTTTTATAATTTTTTTTATTTGTATAGTCGCTGATTGAAAAAAAATCAATGAAATGTCCGTCACCACCCAAAGCAATCGCTCTCATGCATGGCTCATGTTTTAAAATGACCTCGGTGGCTGCCCAAATGATACCCAAGAGAAACGATTTTCATCTCATGTTTACCTGATTTAATGGTTCAGCAAATCTTGGCAGATTATCTAAATTTGTTGTCGAGTGTCCTGATGACAGATCTATCCCAGCTGCTTCACCCAAGGTATTACGCAATGTACCTTATATGACGAAGGAGGTATCACTTGCTTTGGCTGTAGCTTCATTTTTTTTTATTTCTTAAAGAGTTCATAGCAAAAGCCTAAAGGTATATAAAATATATTTTAACTCGTTAGGACCTCAAAATTTTTTAAAACATTCCTAATGGATCGTTCATTAATCTGACATTTTTGTGACTTCTATTTCGTTTTATTTTCTTTCCCGCGGTTGTCAGAAAAATGCGTGATTTATATTTCTTCTCGGAGAACGGGAGTCCATACCGTAAGGTATATCAGATATATTTTAAATCATTAACACCTTAAAACAATGTTAAAACATGTCCTGAGATAGATCGTTCAATAATCTTAGATGTTTGTGACTCTGTTCTTTTGTTTTCATTTCCGCTGTTGTCAGAATAAATGTATGAATTTATTTCTGAGAGAGTTCAAAGCGAAAGGTATATAAAATATATTTAAACTCGTTAGGACCTCAAAACAATTTTAAAACATACCTAATCGATCGTTGAGATGTTTGTGACTTCTATCTTGTCTTATTTTCTTTCCCGCTGTTGTCAGAAAATTGCGTGTTTTATATTTCTTCTCGGAGAACGGGAGTCCATACCGAAAGGTATATCAGATATATATTTTAATTCATCAACACCTTAAAACATTTCCTGAGATAGATCGTACATTAATCTTAGATGTTTGTGACTTCTGTTCTTTTATTTTAATTCCGCTGTTGTCATATACATGTGTGATTTTTATTTCTTAGAGAGTTCAAAACGAAAGGTATATAACATATATCTTACATGTAACTCGTAAGGACATCAAAACAATTTTAAAACATACCTAATCGATCGTTCATTAATCTGAGATTTTTGTGACTTCTATTTTGTTTTATTTTCTTTCCCGCGGTTGTCAGAAAAATGCGTGATTTATATTTATTTTTGGAGAACGGGAGTCCATATATAACGAAAGGCATCTCAAACACCTCAAAACAATGTTAAAACATGTTCTGATAGATGCGTGATTTATATTTCCTCTCGGAGAACGGGAGTCCGTACTGAAAGATATATCAAATATATTTTAATTCATTAACACCTCAAAACAATGTTAAAACATGTCCCGATATATCGTTCATTAAACTTAGATGTTTGTGACTTCTGTTCTTTTATTTTCAATTCCGCTGTTGTCAGAATAAATGTGTGATTTTTATTTCTTAGAGAGTTCAAAACGAAAGGTATATAACATATATCTTACATGTAACTCGTAAGGACATCAAAACAATTTTAAAACATACCTAATCGATCGTTCATTAATCTGAGCTTTTGAGACTTCTATTTTGTTTTATTTTCTTTCCCGCGGTTGTCAGAAAAATGCGTGATTTATATTTATTTTTGGAAAACGGGAGTACATAACAAAAGGCATATCAAATATATTTTAACTCAAACACCTCAAAACAATGTTAAAACATGTCCTGATAGATGCGTGATTTATATTTCCTTTCAGGGAACGGGAGTCCGTACTGAAAGATATATCAAATATATTTTGATTCATCAACACCTTAAAACAATGTTAAAACATGTCCTGAGATAGATCGTTCATTAATCTTAGATGTTTGTGACTTCTATTCTTTCATTTTCATTTCCGCTGTTGTCAGAATAAATGTGTGAATTTTATTTCTGAGAGTTCAAAACGAAAGGTATATGAAATATATTTTAACTCGTTAGGACCTCAAAACAATTTTACAACATACCTAATCGATCGTTCATTAATCTGAGATGTTTGTGACTTCTAATTTGTCTTATTTTCTTTCCCGCGGTTGTCAGAAAAATGCGTGATTTATATTTATTTTTGGAGAACGGGAGTCCATATATAACGAAAGGCATCTCAAACACCTCAAAACAATGTTAAAACATGTTCTGATAGATGCGTGATTTATATTTCCTCTCGGAGAACGGGAGTCCGTACTGAAAGATATATCAAATATATTTTAATTCATTAACACCTCAAAACAATGTTAAAACATGTCCCGATAGATCGTTCATTAAACTTAGATGTTTGTGACTTCTGTTCTTTTATTTTCAATTCCGCTGTTGTCAGAATAAATGTGTGATTTTTATTCTTAGAGAGTTCATAGCGAAAGGTATATGAAATATATTTTAACTCGTTAGGACCTCAAAACAATTTTAAAACATTCCAAATAGATCGTTCATTAATCTGAGATATTGTGACTTCTATTTTCTTTTATTTTTCTTTCCCGCGGTTGTCAGAAAAATGCGTGATTTATATTTACTCTTGGAGAACGGGAGTCCGTAACGAAAGGCATATCAAATATATTTCAACTCAAGCACCTCAAAACAATGTTAAAACATGTCCTGATAGATGCGTGATTTATATTTCTTCTCGGAGAACGGGAGTCCATAACGAAAGGTATTTCAAATATATTTTAAGTCAATACAGCTCAAAACACTTTAAAACATTTCCAGACAAAAAGACCCATACATTTTTAGATAAACAGCAACTTAACATTTCAACATTTTGCCGATATCAACTCTAAGTTAGGTATTGGTGTGCGCCGCCGATTAGAACAATATTACAGTGAACTTCGCGGATTGGCAATGAAACTTGACTTTACCGGGATCAAATCATCAAAGCACATGTGAAAATCAAAACATCACGTGTAAAATCGGCCACCACCGAATCGGCGGGTTTGCGACACGCGTAAGAAAAATCCTGGCGAGAACGCTGAGCATCAAACTTGAACTTCACAGGTTCACATCAATACTTATCATGCTTATCCAATCCATTCTCGAAGCTGTGGACACTGGGTGCATTTACTAATTCATTACTTAGGCTATTCCAAGGTTTCCTCATTCTTATGTAAAAGGAATTCTTACGTTTCTCAGTTACTGACCTCGGAATGTACAATTTTTTATCATGACCCCTGGTAGGCCCCTGCACCTGTCCCAAATCTGGCACTACTTCCTGGTCATACCTGTGAAATAACTTGTATGTTTCGATCATGTCTCCTCGCGCACGGCGATAAGCTAATGTAGGAAGTTTTAGTTGAATCAATCTTTGTTCATATGGGAGGTTCTTAACCTCAGGTACCAACTTAGTGGCCCTTCTTTGTACATTTTCTATTGCTTGAATATGTTTCTTTAAGTATGGACTCCATACTGCATGAGCATACTCCAAATGAGGTCTAATCAATGCTTTGTATAGGAGCAAGAAGTTCTCCTTGTGAAGATAAACAAATGTTCTCCTAATAAGATTCATTAGCCTATTGGCTTTATTTATCTTTGACTGAAAGTGCTGGTCAAAACTAAGCTTTGTGTCAACGATCACTCCTAAATCTTTACTAGTTTCAACTTGTGATAGATTATGTGAGGCATTATCATGTGTCATTGTATAGTCATTGGAATCATTTCTTTTACCTATTGTAAGTACACAACATTTATCCGGATGGAACTTTAATAGCCACTTGTCTGACCATGAAACTAGACGATCTAAGTCCGCTTGTGATAACTCAGCATCTCTGTCATTTTTTACATGCTTGTATAAAACTTGGTGTCATCTGCAAATAAATGAACAGTACTTGACAATATCTGATCTGGTAGATCATTAATGTACATTACAAAAAGCAGGGGTCCGAGGACACTCCCTTGCGGTATTCAGCTGGTTACATCAGCCCAGTCAGAGAACACACCATTCACACAAACACGGTTCTGTCGACCAACAAGAAATGACCTAATCCACTCGCATATGAGCTTATATGCCAAATCCCTCAACTTTGGCTAAAAGTCTTTGGTGTGGGACCTTATCAAAGGCTTTCATGAAATCTAGGTAGATGACATCAACTGCACCACCAACCTCCAACATATTTGTCCAATCATCTAACACACTGAGTAATTGCAACATAGTTGATCGTCCTGATACAAATCCAAATTGTTTTGAACTGAGAAGATTGTTGCTCTTCATATGCTCATATATTTCATCCCTCAGGATAGACTCCATGATTTTACATACAATACATGTTAGACTTATTGGTCTGTAGTTAGAAGGGAGTTTACGATCACCCTTTTTGAATACGGCACTGACGTTGGCCTTTTTCCACACATTTGGTACTACGCCTGATGCAAGAGAGTTTTAGTAAATAATACTCAATGGTTTTGCAAGAACATGACAGAAATTTTTTTTTTCCACAAGCGCGAGTTGTGACTCAGATTTTTCAATTGAATATCTAACTCATGTCACCTGTTAGAGAAATACACCCGAACGAATTAATGTTAAAGTAATAGACATGTGTCGACGTGTCACCACTCTAGTTTATGTCCATGAGTAAACGTTTGAAGAATACTAAATTAACTATCTCTGACCATCATGACCATCCATAGGGCATAGCCTCACTCATTCAATGAACATGATGAACAAGGAAGGTTATGATATAACCTTGTTCTCAGTTACATCCCCATGTGTGGCAAAATAATGGTGGCAATGTTTGGCTTAATTTATCTTTTTATATGGGACAAATGCTTGATTTTCTTACACTGTCAGTTTTCATAACAGCTATTCATCATATAACTTGGCACTTATGTAAATTTAATTCTTTAAAATATTTTTTTCTTAATTAAAGATAGAGATTGAAAAATGAAAATTTTCTTTCCATATTACTTTCCACCAATAGAGGGCGTACACAAAAATATGCCCAAAATTCAAGTTTTTGAGCGCACTGGTGAATACAAAAAATATTCCCAAGTTACTAATGAAAAAAAATTGCAACTGCATGGAAATTAGTAATTTTGGTCACAAAAGTGATATTTTAATGATTTTTCAAAGTGTGTGCTATGTACAGCATTGGCATACCATAGTCCTACCTGTAGATTCCCCACAGGCAGGATGGTTGCCATGAACAAGTGTATAGCCTAGGCCTAGTAGATGATTTAGAATTAGATCTAGGCCTAGATCATATTATTCTTGTCAAACTTATTTTTACTATATTTTTAGTAGGCCTACCCGGTAAAAAGAATAATATACCCAGTTGTTGTGTGTCGGGACGATCAATTTTAGAAAGTCATTTGGAAAACTATACAAGCGAAGTTTCATCAAATTTTAGTACAAAATGTATTGTTAATGCAATGTTAGGAAATATTTTTATTATTATTTGAATTCATATTTTTAGATTAATCCAAAGACAAAAAGAAGGCTTCAATTTCAAAAAGATAAAGTGTCCAGACACCCAACCCCCATCATACAACTAAGTGAAACTAAAGCCGGGTTATTTAGAACCATCTCACAGCCTGGGATTTTGATCATGTGAGCACCGCAAAAATTTGCAAGGTGGTAGTGAGTGATAAAATCTAGTCAAGGCTGTATGGACTATGTCTCTCATGGTAAATAAGATTTTTATTCAATAAATTAATTAGTTTGGTTATGCATGAATGATGAAATAAAACGTTTGCTCTTGAATCAACTATAATACTGCCCCAAAACTGCTTATTTTCTATTCACAGATTCTTTGTAGGATCCCGAATTTAGTATCGCAAATTGATATTTTTGAGTAATTTTCTTCGTTTTTAAAGTATGTGACGTAATTCACTCATCCAGTTTTCAAGTTTGTCAAGACAATGTTTCATTTTTAAATTTTACCCATTTCTAGATCTGAAGCAGTTTTGGTTTCTATTTTAAAAATATGATATTTTTACAATATTTCATTAAAACCTCGGGATTAAAACATTTGTCAGATTTATTTGGAACTTTTTTTTTACTTCAATGTGTTTATTTATTCATATATTTATTTTCATCTTGATCTATCTTTCTCAGTTTCTGTCCTTTCTTGCCTCTTTCTTTACTTGTTTCTTTTCTTCCATCCTTAATTTAATCCTTTCTTTCATTCATTCCTTCTGTCAGTTCTTTCTTTTTGCTGTTGCTCCAAATTTTTTCTTTCTTTCTTTTTGTTCGTCCTTCCTTGCTTCCTTCCTTTCTGTTCTTTTTTATTTCTTATTTATTTTCTTCTTTTGTCATTCCGTTTCTTCCATCCTTTCTTTCATTCTTGCTTTCCTTCACTCTTTCTTTCTTTCCTTCCCTTTTTTTAAACTTTCCTATCTTTCATTCCTTCCTGTGTATATGTCTTTCTTTTTTTCTTTCTTTCTGGATAACTGAGGGCTGAATTTAAAATGATGCAGAGGCTGAGACAAGACCTGTCAATGCACGCCAGCTGTCAGCTAAATCGGAAATATCTGAAATAGAATATAGTTTTCTTTCTCCCTATCTCCACCAGCAATATTCACCATGGCAACTCTTGAGGAGACAATGAAAATCTTCCAATCATGTGATGCAGTTTGCTTTGATGTTGATAGTACTCTCATTGAAGATGAATCAATTGATGAGCTTGCTGCATACTGTGGAGTTGGTGAAGCTGTAAAAGATCTGTAAGTACTTATAACAATGTCAGCTTTCATTGGGAATTGATTAATAGTGTTTTTTTTCTGTTACTGGGTAACACTAACAGGTAGTTGGGTACTGTCCATCATCCAGAGTAGAATTGAGTTGAATAACCCTAGACATTCTGTAAAAAATGCTATAATTCACCCATTGTCTTAACTAGCAAACAAAAGTAATCTGAGTCTTTCTGGTCAACAAACAGACTGTTGGGGATGGGAAAGGAAGATTTAACAAATACAGAACAGCTGTAAATTGGTTTCCAGTTCTTTTTGCAGACTTTTATAGCAAATTGATCTGCTCCATATAAAGACAGGATAATTTACTAGATTCTGGTAAGTGTTTGGAAGAAAAAGCTATTTGTAGTGATGGAATTTACAAATAATTCAAAAAGTATCATTATCATTATTTGAAATGTGAAATTGCTGAACAAATTATTGACTAGTAGAGTAACAGAGTAATATCAACATTGAACAAAGAAATAGAATGAGCAAGATAATTTTTTCCTGTAGATTAATCTCCCTCTCCTTCCCTATTGCAAATTACTTTTTAGGTTGTGATTTAAAATCTTCATAAAATATTGTATGAAACTTAATGGTTATCAATTACTTGCAAATAGTTGAATGAAATTTTAAGTAAGTAGGTGAAGGTCAAATATCATTTTGGGGTCAAAACTCATATCAATTTTTTAAAAATCTAAGCAAAAGTTAATGTACTAAAGTTTGAAGATTATGTTGAAGTTATAAGTCTGTATTATGTTACATTTGGATATATGCTAACAAGTATCTTGGATGAGTATACACATGTGAAATGGTTACTGGTTCAAGGTCATTAATGGTCATTGTAGATTTATAAATTTGGATAAGAATTGATACTTTTTTCAGTACTTTAAGAATGCTTTATACATATTATATAAGATTGTTATTTGATATCACAAATAATATGAAAAGAATAACAAGTTTGAGGTCACCATATTTCATTACCAAATGAATGTTGTTTCTTTCCTCTCCCTTTTAAGAAAATTAGTCATCCAAGTTGTTTTCAAAGTCAGCACTGCTGCAATTGACATTGCATTTTGGAATGAACAAAGAATACCAATATTTTGTACATTTCATTCACAAATTTAATTCATGATTATTATAATTCCTTTCAGAACAAAGCAAGCTATGGGAGGTCAGATGAGCTATAAAGAAACCTTAGAAGCCAGACTGAACCTGATCAATCCAAGTAGAGAATTGATGGAGAAGTTTATTCAGCAATCTCCTATTAAATTCACCAAGGAAATACCGTAAGTAAATCAATTATCAAAACAAATATTGTTAAATAGTTTTAAAGAGAAACTTGAATTCATTTGCAGTTTTTGTCTCACCTGCGAAGCAAAGTGAGACTATAGGCGCCGCTTTTCCGACGGCGGCGGCGTCAACATCAAATCTTAACCTGAGGTTAAGTTTTTGAAATGATGTCATAACTTAGAAAGTATATGGACCTAGTTCATAAAACTTGGCCATAAGGTTAATCAAGTATTACTGAACATCCTATTAGAGTTTCATGTCACATGACCAAGGTCAAAGGTCATTTAGGGTCAATGAACTTAGACCATGTTGGAGGAATCGACATCGAAATCTTGACCTGAGGTTAAGTTTTTGAAATGTCATCATAACTTAGAAAATATATGGACCTAGTTCATGAAACTTGGACATAAGGTTAATCAAGTATCACTGAACATCCTGCATGAGTTTCACGTCACATGACCAAGGTCAAAGGTCATTTAGGGTCAATGAACTTTGGCCGAATTGGGGATATCTGTTGAATTCCCATCATAACTTTGAAAGTTTATGGATCTGATTAATGAAATTTGGACATAATAGTAATCAAGCATCACTGAACATTTTGTGCAAGTTTCAGGTCTCATGATTAAGGTCAAAGGTCATTTAGGGTCAATGAACTTTGGCTGAATAGGGGTATTTGTTGAATTACCATCTTAACTTTGAAAGTATGTTGGTCTAGTTCATAAGACTTGGACATAAGAGTAATCAAGTATCACTGAACATCCTGTGCACATTTTAGTTCACATGACCATCAATTGTGTTTATCCTTTGTACAAATTATACTTGGGTAATACCACAGGTGTGTTCCTAAGGATGATGGATCAAAGTTCATGTAGAGGTCAAAAGTTTGGTTTATTTCCAATTCGTCACTCGTCCAATTGTCAACTCTTCTACTATCATTTGGTCTACAATCAATTCATCCACTATCCACATGCTCTAATTGCCAATTCGTCCACTCACCATTTCATCTAATAACCAATTGGTCCAATAGCCATTAGCCAGTTAGTTCATATACCAATTGGTTTAATTGGACTAATTGTTAATTGTGCAAAATGAATGAAATTAAAATGATTATTGGACCAAATGTAGTAGCTCCATGATTAGACCATGAGTGGACATATTGGCAGTAGACCAATTGGCAATTTACCAAAAGATCATATGGCATATTCTATAGATCGCAAAATCAGACAAGGCTTGTGGTTTGTGAACCACCTTGTTATTTCAAGTTGTCAGTCAATATGGGTGCGTGCATAGAGTCTTTTGACTATTATGCGCTCTATAAATTTCAAATATTATTATGAAATATTATTTCTGAAACATTGAAAACCCTTCATTTGTCGATATCAATGTCGGTATAAGGTCACTCAACAACATGTTGACAAACCACAAATCATGTATTCTACATTATCTGAATAATTCTAAAACAAACTTAATTTTGATAGCAAGTGTAGTCATTCTAAATATAAAATAAGCCTGGAAATTAGAGGAATACACCAATATATTTGTGAGTGTAGACCCTGTTACTGCTTAATAGGTATTGCATTTTGCTTTTTAGTGTCTCTAATAAATCACTTTAATGTTACACAAAATCACATCCCATTTTATGTTTTAAAAAAGACAATAACAGGATGTGCAAAGTACAAGGGGTTTAGAAGGAATGATTACAAAATATTTGGAATAATAATCATACAGTGTTATTGTTATTGCTTCCTTCACTTTAAAATGAAAACAAATAGTATCATGATCCTATTGTCATTGTCACTCTTGAAGGTAAAAGACAATAGTTGCAGCAATCAATTATTTCATGAGAAAGTCTTTTCATTTAAGGTTATTGTCAATATGTTATCATACATCTAGATCTGGTACATTGAAATGAAACTTGTCTTTGTGAAATCAGTCATAAAATTTCAGCTGGTTTCTGATGATCACTGACACAAAAAGGCATATTTGGGACAGTGTGTTAATATTGCTTGGAAAATATTTTGCTCCTCTCTAAGAAATTACGCATTTTCTTCCAGAGCTTTTTGCCACATAAAATACATACAAACACTTTAATGGTAATTTTATTGGATTCTATTCAAACTCATTTTGAGATCATTACCACAACTGGTATTCATCTTTAATGTTTTTGTTGGTATTATTTTGTAGGACTTTGGTGAGCAAACTTCAGGAGCGAGGAACAGCCATCTATTTAGTAACAGGAGGATTTACTTGCATAGTAAGAAGCTTTGCAGAGAAACTCAACATCCCAGTAGAGAACATATATGCTAATAAACTTCTCTTTGACTATGATGGCAAGTAAACTATCATTTTTTTTAGTTTCTCTATTCATTCAGTAATGCAACTATTTATGTATGTGCTCATGTATTATACTAACTTCCTCATTAATTTGTTTTAGTTATTTTTCTGTATCCTGCTAATTTATCATTCCATTTTTTGAAATTTAATTAAGGCCTGTAAAACAAGATTTTTGATCTATCTATCTCTCTCTCTATCTATCTATCTATCTATCTATCTTCTTCTATCTATCTATCTATCTATCTATCTATCTAACTGTCTGTCTGTCTGTCGGTCGGTCGGTCGGTCGGTCTGTCTGTCTATCTATCTATTTGAACTACATGTGTATGGTGAGCATCAAGATTCAAATATCACTACATGATAAATCACAGAATTTCTTTATTTCTTTCATCTTCATAGGCTTTTCTTCCCTTTTCAATCAGAAATTATTTATGTATTATTGTTTCTGTATTCAGCTTGTTTAGTTGGTCTTCCACATTTTGTGTGTTTTGTTCATAATGCATTTGCTTTTGAATGATATATTTGTGATAAACATGTGTACATGCAAAGTCATTTTTGGATTGGACCCAGTGAACAAGATTGTACATTCAACCTAAAATGCAAATCTTGTAACAATCTTGTAACTGGCGGAATCCATGACTAGGCAGGCAATGTCTCTATACCAAATAGCCATTACTGGTCCATGCATGGCACTGTCATGATAAACTAGAAACAAATAACCAGATCTGTCTTTACATTATTGAAACATTCCTAGAAAAACCTTTAAGAACAATTTGCCTTGATTGTATACCTGAAAGAGTAAATGGTTATATGATATTTTTAGTTATTAATATCTGATTATAATATTGTTATATAGGGAAGTATGTGACATTTGATGAGTCCCAGCCAACATGTAGTACAGGAGGCAAGCCAAAGGTGATGTCAATCTTGAAGGAGAAGTTTGCCTATAAACACCTTGTCATGATAGGAGATGGAGCTACAGACATGGAAGCAGTCCCTCCTGCTGTAAGTACATTCATTTCAACTTTTCAACATGATATTATTTTTTCATGCTAATTTGGTCACTTTGGCCCGAAATCACAAAGGTGGTACAACCACTAGTTGAACCCATGGTTTATGCAGATTTTCTGTATAAATTACGCTTATTTTCTACATATATTGAACAATTTCCAATACTGATGCACGCTTTTGTAACAGTGTGCCAAATTGACGCCTGTCGCCATGGTAAATATGCTAATTCATTCATGAGTCCACTGTTTTGGAGAGTGAACTCACTTATATATGCAATAAATTAGGCATAATTTATACAGGAAATCTGTATGAACCATGGGTTCAACTGATGGTTTTCAAAACCACCTAAGTTGTGAATTTGGGCCATAATGATTCATATTGACATCAGTAACACTGTATTTGCTGTTACATTATTTCAATTGTGCAATGGTTAATACTAGTTGAATATGAACAATCCTGGTGGGTGTTTCATAAAGCTGTTTGTAAGTTAAGAGCTACTTTAAGAACGACTGGTGATCCTTTCTTGTGGAAAATGGTATAAAACAAAATGTTCATTGGCAATGGTTTAGCGTAATACAGGTTCACCAGTCATTCTTAACGTCGCTCTTAACTTGCAAACATCTTTATGAAATGGCCCACAGATTAGAAACATTATAATGATAGTGACTTAGAATGTCCAAACATTTATTTATGACATAAATTTCACGGCACATATTATAAGTGGTAAAAATTTCATCAATGTTGATTGTTTTTGTGAAACTTAGCAAATCACAATAAAGTTATAATCATTTTTATTTATGTCCAGTTGTGATAGAATTTTAAAGTTATTGTTCATTTTCCTATACATGTATTTTTTAAAAACAATTTTTGTCTCACATGCATAGCAGAGTGAGACTATAGGCGCCGCTTTTTGAACGGCGGCGACAGCAGCGGCGTCAACATCAAATCTTAACCTAAGGTTAAGTTTTTGAAATGACATCATAACTTAGAAAATATATGGGCCTACATGTAGTTCATTAAACTTGGACATAAGGTTAATCAAGTAACATCAAACATCCTACATGAGTTTCACGTCACATGACCAAGGTCAAAGGTCATATAGGGTCAATGAACTTTGGCCGATTTGGGGGTATCTGTTGAATTACCATCACAACTTTAAAAGTTTTTGGATCTGATTTATGAAACTTGGACATAATGGTAATCAAGTATCACTGAACATCCTGTGCAAGTTTCAGGTCACATGATCAAGGTCAAAGGTCATTTAGGGTCAATGAACTCTGGCTGAATAGGGGTATTTGTTGAATTACCATCTTAACTTTGAAAGTATGTTGGTCTAGTTCATAAGACTTGGACATAAGAGTAATCAAGTATCACTGAACATCCTGTGCACATTTTAGGTCACATGACCAAGGTCAAAGGTCAATGAACTTTGGCCATAATGGGGGTATCTGTGGAATTACCATCATAACTTTGCAAGTTTATTGTTCTGACTTTAGAAACTTGGACATAAGAGTAATCAAGTATCACTGAATATCCTGTGCAAGTTTCAGGTCACATGATCAAGGTCAAAGGTCATGTGAGGTCAGTGAACTTTAGCCACATTGGGGGTATTTGTTGAATTACCATCCTATTTCTGTAAGTGTATTGTTCTAGTTCATAAAACATGGAAATAAGAGTAACCAAGTATCACTGAACATCTTGTGCGAGTTACAGTAGTTTTCAAAGTCAGCACTGCTGCTATGTTGAATCGCATGATGCAGGTGAGATGGCCAGAGGCATTCCACTTGTTCAGGTGAACTTGGCCTCAGAAGATTCATTTAGCTGTTAAACTTGTGTGTGTTTTTTGTCTTTTGATATAGGATGCCTTCATTGGGTTTGGAGGGAATCAGATCAGATCTAAGGTACAGGAAGGAGCACAGTGGTTTGTGACTGACTTCAAAGAACTTATCAATGTATTAGATGCATCAAGTGATTCATAATAGTAGTATGGTCATAGAGATTGTAGACAAGTGTCAGATACATATTCATAACATTAGTTCTGTGCTCATGCCATATTCAATTCAATTTTCTCCTAAATTCCGTTTATAATCATCAGAAATTGAGTTGAGCGGGCCTCTAGGACCCTTATTCGTTTGATTGTCTTAGTGATCAGATCTGTGCAATGCCATTGGTTTAACATTTCACAATTTTGATTTTGCACACTTCAACCAATCATAAGTACCACAGGTCTTCAAAGTGACACTATCAGTAATGAAGATAAAGATAAATTGATTTTCAGATTAAATTGCCTGGTGGGTGTTTCACGACTGGAACATGATCTTATGTCATAACTCAATTACATAGGGATATCACATAGCACAAGAAAGGATGACCAGTCATGCTTAAAGTTATTCGTATCTTTCAAACTGCTTTATTTTGTAGGGCAAGTCAGATGTACAGAGGTTATAACATTTACCTATCATGATTGAAAAAATAGTTGTCAATGTTCCCTTACTACCTCAAATAGTAGTAAATTTAAGATTGTATTTTAGGTTTCAACACTGCGTCAGAATGTGTCTGAGTTTCTTAATTATTTCATCATTAGTCCATTCTTCTGGTTCTAATGTCTATTGAGGGTTACGATAGGACATTGTGATATTAAATGACAGGCAGATCTTGTTCTTAAACAAGAATTTTAACTTTTATCTCTTGTTCCATTATGTCACTGCAAAGCAGTGTGTGTATCTTCTAGACATTACTTATCTTGCATTCTTGTTTTTGTGCTTCTTTATTATCTGGTGTGTAAATTCTACAAATTTTTTCCCCTCTTTTGCTATGGATTTTTTATAATCATTTGAAGGTACTTTTGCTTTAGTTCAGTTTAGTTTATGATCAATATTGGAAGCTTTGTTTCCGTTCATCCAGCTTGAAAGTTATCTAAACCCATATCATTTTTCAAACACTACAACTTTATTTTCTCTGGTGCTATTTCTTTCAGTCTTTCCATATTCCCCTTTTTTGTTTTCTTTCACACACTTCTGTTTATTTCCTTTTTTCCTTGAAAGATAAATTCCAGGTGTGGGAATGGTCACAAAATGAATAACAGAATCCCGTGAATTGACCATTGAGTATTTGTACATGTATGAATTGATAAAAATCATGCGACAAAGTATTGTAGTAGAAAATTATTAATTGCTCAGTAATTAGCAACTTAAGCAAGACATTTTGCACTTTGATATTCTTTGAGATATTGACCATTATAATATACAACCTCCAAACTTGTGGTAGACCAACTGTCGTTATGGTTTAATACCAATCCATTGAATAGCATCTGATTTTAAACCTTGGGAGCAGTGCATGAGCTATTTGTTATAAACTACTCATATCCTTGCATTTGATCGGCTCAAGACAGATCTCAAACAAAAATTGATGCATCAGGGATCATAAGTAACATTAAAAGCCCGCTTCTTGATGTTGTGCTTATTTCTTGTTAGAATCAGGAAATTATGTTCACGCTGATATTAAAGTTAGTTTCAATAACAGCAGAAAAGTAGATAATTGGTAATAGTAAGATAAAAATCTGTCAAAAAATGTAAATATATTATTCTCAAAGCTTTGATTGTGACATCACGGACGAACAGCTCTTCCATCTGTCGTTTGATAGGGATTTTTAAAAATTCAATTTTCTCATGAAATTAAAAGTTATTTTATTTGCAAAGTGGATGTATCATTAGACACATAATTTCATACCCCTTTCTGTAAGAAAAATATTTAAATTTTAAAAATTATACCATAATTTCATACCCCTTTCTGTAAGAAAAATATTTAAATTTTAAAAATTATACATCATGTTCAATTTGAGAATTTGAATGTATGGAATTTATATTAAATGATATATGAGGAGCTGTTCAAGATCCTATGATGTCACAATTTAAGAATTCATTACTCTCTTATTCCTTGGATTTTGATCAAACCACCAATATTTTTCTCTGTTTTTTTCCGCTAACGTTTTAAAACTTATTGTCAGGGTCAATGAATAGGGAACAGAAACTGAATGCTGCCATGAATATGTAAATCATGTTCTTTTTCAATATTTGAATATGTATCACTCAATATTATGCCTTGAACATTTTTATTCCTCCTTGTCTTATCTGATGTCAAATGATACAATTTTGTATAAGAAAGATATTAAATTCAACCTTATAGGATGAAACAAGAATTTGCATTTATATTTGGTAACAATGTGTTTGGTATTAGTCTCTCTTTTGCATGTTTAGTTAGGCAACCAATGAGTCGCTGGTTTTACATCTGTCTCGAGATTAGCCTTAGACTATGAAAGATTAAAAGTGCCACCCAAATGTTCAGATAATAATCTTATGTCTACATCCCTTGGAAGAATGGCCAGATCATGAGATCTCGTCATGTCAACATCCTGTGGGAGAGATGATGAGACAAGATCTTCACTCACATGTCTAAATCCTGTCTAATGATCTCTTCCAAAATATATTGCGCAGCAGATTGTGAAAAATGTAGGGGGGGGGGGTGGAATCTGCCCCCTGGGCCTTTTAGGGTTAAGTTACAACCAGTGCTTCTTATCCAATTAAACCTAAACTTTTCTCAAGGTGTTGCTGGATTAAAACTTGTCAGTGATAGCAACCTTCAATAACCCTAAGCAGCATTCCACAAGATGATCTGTCTTTTCTATCATTAATCTATTGAAATCATTGCATCTGATTGATTCAGGGCAAGTTGTTATTTATTGGGATGACATTCAGGAGAACAGTAAAAGTTAATTCTAAAACTGATTTAAAAAAAAACCTATGAGCCATCCAGAAAGAATGCAGACTTAGAAAAAATATTCTGAAATTATGATCGATGTCCTTTAAAGATAAATGCCATTTGTGGTAACAATATAAAAATGAGTTCATACAGAATCCAATGAAATGACCACCGAAGTGTCTGTATAAATGAAAAAGTATGTGCCAAAGGATTCTGGAAGAAATTATGTAATTGCTGAGAAATTAGCAAATAAGCACAGGATTCGGGTCAAGTGTCGGGCCGACATTCAAAGCAGTAATAATACACTGTCCCACGTGCGCTTATCTGTGTTGGTGATCTTCAGTGTGAACCTTTTTAGCGTAGTTTTCAAGATTTCACAAAATTCAGTTTATGTAACTGTACCAGATATAAATCCTTGATGATATAGTGACAATTAAGCCTGGTTTTACAGACTTTCTCGTGAAATCAGTGTTTACTGCAACTACTCTCACTTATCTTTAATTTGAACATATTTTTTATATCCTAAATATCTGAGCAAAAAATGTTGGCTTAAAAATACATACTATGCATCAGGATGAATAACAGAAATATCTGAAGTAGTATCTCAGGAGATGAGGTGAAAAATTACACACAGGTACTGACAATACCTTAAATTTGTTTACTAAACGTTCTTTACTGGTAGAATCTATTAAAAATTTTGAAATGTACGGACCTTGTGAAACAACAACAAAAACACACCCATGTATTTACGTGAAAACAATATTTTTATTCTTTCATTTTCCATTAAAAATACAAAAAATACACATAGTATACAACAATGAGAATGTGAAATGAGGACTTTGCAAAAGTGGCTTTGAATGAAAAAAATTGTGTTTTGCTTATACTGTAATTATGGAGCATATATTTCAAGGATACAAATGAAACAGAAAATACACACAAATTTAGGACTCGCATATATTCAAAAAGGAAGTCAAAAGCAGGGAAATTTAATTGTTATATGGGGAATATTTTCAAATCAGATCTCTAATCCATTGAGGCATGAATGCTTTGAATGCATAAAATCCTGATATTTGTTTAGAAAATATTTTTTTCACAATCATGAAATTTTACCCATTTTTGTAAGCTTTTGCATGCATGGCTGCAAGCTTTATCAGACCTTCAAGTCATCACACTAACCTGATAAATCAAAGGTTTATCTATCAATGTACTACTCTGATTTTACTGTTACTCATTAAACTCTCTTATTTTTGTCTCACCTGCGAAGCAAAGTGAGACTATAGGCGCCGCTTTTCCGACGGCGGCGGCGGCGACGGCGGTGGCGGCGGCGGCGTCAACATCAAATCTTAACCTGAGGTTAAGTTTTTGAAATGACATCATAACTTAGAAAGTATATGGACCTAGTTCATGAAACTTGGCCATAAGGTTAATCAAGTATTACTGAACATCCTATTAGAGTTTCATGTCACATGACCAAGGTCAAAGGTCATTTAGGGTCAATGAACTTAGACCATGTTGGAGGAATCAACATCGAAATCTTAACCTGTGGTTAAGTTTTTGAAATGTCATCATAACTTAGAAAATATATGGACCTAGTTCATGAAACTTGGACATAAGGTTAATCAAGTATCACTGAACATCCTGCATGAGTTTCACGTCACATGACCAAGGTCAAAGGTCATTTAGGGTCAATGAACTTTGGGCGAATTGTGGATATCTGTTGAATTCCCATCATAACTTTGAAAGTTTATGGATCTGATTCATGAAACTTGGACATAATAGTAATCAAGCATCACTCAAAATTTTGTGCAAGTTTCAGGTCTCATGATTAAGGTCAAAGGTCATTTAGGGTCAATGAACTTTGGCCGAATTGGGGGTATCTGTTGAGTTACCATCATAACTTTGAAAGTTTATTGGTCTAGTTCATTAAACTTGGACATTAGAGTAATCAAGTATCACTGAACATCCTGTGCACGTTTCAGGTCACATGACCAAGGTCAAAGGTCAATGAACTTTGGCCGAATTGGGTGTATCTGTTGAATTACCATCATAACTTTGAAAGTTTATGGATCTGATTCATGAAACTTGTACATAAGAGTAATCATGTATCACTGAACATCCTGTTCGAGTTTCAGGTCACATGATCAAGGTCAAAGGTCATGTAAGGTCAATGAACTTTGGCCATGTTGGGGTTTTTTGTTGAATAACCATCATATCTCTAAGTTTATTGGTCTAGTTCATTTAAAGTGGACATAAGAGTAACCATGTATCACTGAACATCTTGTGCGAGTTAGAGTAGTATTCAAAGTCAGCACTGCTGCTACATTGAACCGCGTGATGCAGGTGAGACGGCCAGAGGCATTCCACTTGTTTTAATAATGTATTTATACTTATATATGGTTTTATTTTGTACTATTTTAATATGGAGAAACAAATAATATAAATGTTTATATGAAGACAATACATGTACATAAATCATACACCATGAGGGGAAATCAAGATGTATGAGGAGTATCACAAGAACTAAGATTTGACTAAAATCGCACCTTAAAAACGTAGGCCATCAATGCCCAAGAGCTCCGCTCATCTGTAAGAGAGATAAGGAACACTTCCCTGGGTAGCTTTCTACCATGAGGAAACCACCGCCTCTGCACCCCCTTTCCTCATAGGACAGTTCTTCTAAAACCGCTTTTCACCATCATTACAATAGACAGATGATGTATCATTGTCAAAATGATATCACTCAAATCACACATTTTTCATAGCACTGACTACTAGAGTGAAACCAGTTGGTCCCAAGTTCAAGAGCAATTCAAGTCAATTTTGTTCTGTGTGAAATACTCCTCTTTAACTTCGTTCAAACCTCTTTACACTCACAACATTGCACACAATTTATTTCAGATCATGGAAAATATGCAAAGATCAAACATGAAACGAAAGCCTTATCATGATCAAAGAAGATTCTTTTAAGGATATTGCCATCTTTTCCATGACCTTTTTTCCCAAAAACATAATGGTATTTGTATTTCATTTCCAGCATGTTTTCCAACAGAATTGGAACACACAACTACCTCCTATTTTTCAGAGTATGGGCAAACTTCCGTAAGTTAACTCTCCAGAAGTCAGAAATTGGCACAAGTCTGTCCAGTTTTTGTTACCAGATTATATAAAGCTTTTGTTATATACCTCATCAAATTAAAACAGATATCTGTGGTCTCAAAATATTTGACTTACCGTTAGCCAAATTTATTTGTAATATTCTTGTCATACAGTGCGTATCAATAAAAAGTTTACACTTTGAAAAAGGGAATTAAGAAATATAAAACAGGATAATTCATTGAAAAATGTTCATGGTTTCAGGTCTCATCTATCAAATGGAAATAACAAATTTCAGAGAATGTTACACTTAAGTAAGCACTGTCCATTTTTGTAAAGCTCGCAGAAATCATTTTGTGCAGAAATGCTCATTTTCACGCTGAGTCAAGGATAAAAAGGCAAAAACAAACTGACTGTGATACATTTCTCACACTCTTCTTTTACATTTCAGCCAATTAAACCAGATACATATAAATATTTTGTAACAACTTTGCCACCCAAATTAACATTTTAAACCGAGGTACCAGTAAGATCAACCTTCACTTTTGCGCTAGCTGGATCTGAGGACATAACTGAATGAAAAAAGTTTATTTCATAAATCTCCAGCAATAATTTATCTTAAAAAGTGGGTTTATATTTCATACTTCATTTAAAACTTGTTTCTCCACACTTTTCCCAAGCTTGACAATGAAGGAAAATCAAGCCTAAGCCGCTTCATGTGAATCACAGCTATGTGTAAAGCAGATATCACGATAGCCTTGGTGTGTGTGTTTTTTTTTTTTGGGGGGGGGGCAATGGCGCTCTTTGAAGTGTCTTGGGCAGGAAACAAGTTAAAAAGGTAAACAATATCTTCAAATCAATCTGCCTCGCTACTTTTATTCATATAACTACAAGTTCTGCGCAAATCATTTTCACGAACTTTTCAAAAGCAAGTGGTGGCCACTCAAGGGGAAAGATATTTTGACAGTTACATCGTGGAAAAATATTCAGGATATTACAAATATATTATTTTACAGGATTATTTCCAAGTGTAAACTTTTTTTGATATGCACATGATAAATATTTTGATGTCATCTACATCAGTGACAATTAAAATTAGAATCTTAAAATTAGAATCAAGTACAAATTTGATTTCTTTTAATTTTTCTCCTTTAAACAACAACTTTCCACAGTGCTCAATTGAAATAAAAATACTCTCAAATCTACATGTGCATTTTTTAATCCTTTACCTCTTTCTATTTTGGATTATTCCTTACAGCCTCAAAATTCAAATCTTTGTGTCAATACTCATTTTATTACCTACTCTTTTTATACAATTGCAAATATTCTGTAGAATCACAAATTATAGATTTCCAGTTAAAAGTGAACTCTACAAGTTCTTTGGTAACAGTTCCTATTTTTATTACAAATCAGTTAATATGTTGCATTCATGCTGTAACACTTGAATTCGTCAAGACTGGACAACACTGAAAGTTCTCTCCCACCTTTCTCCTAGCACACATCCCCCCCTCTTCCCTCTCTCTCTCTCTTGCACACACTCTTGCACTCTCTTCCTCTCCTACCTTTCTTATTGCTACCATAAACTGTGATGTGAAAATGAATGGGTTAAGCCCATTGTAAGCATCTTGTAATCCTCTATCTATATATATTCTCTTTAATTCTTTTATGTCTATTGTATCAAACATCCGAATGACCAATGTCTTCCCTCGTCTACCTTCTAATCAGACCATACCACCTCAATGGGTTTAAAATCAAACAAGTCAGGATGACCTAGGTGAAGAGTTTGGTTGAAATCAGACTTGCTCCACTGGAAAGGAGGTTGTTGATCATGGGTTGGTCCACAAACAGCAATCATTGAAAGACTCTTCATCATTGAACTTGTAGTTACCTTATAAAATAAACATTTATAAAACTTTTCTAAGTACATAATCTTAAAACAGAGCAGTAAACAATGATAATAGATGCAAAAAGCACCAGATCCACTAAAGCAGAGTACTAAATAAAGGGAAAATGAAAGAAAGGAGAAGAAAAAATATACAGGAAGAAGTAAAGACAAGACTAAAAGACAATTAAGAAAAGGATGCATTAAATAAGCACTTCTTCAGGTGACATTTTGACAGAAACGCTGTCTAATGTACCAAAATGAGATCATTTGAGAGAGATAGAAGAGCATGTGTATATTACCCTCTATATCTATGTAGAGTTGGGAATAGTAATATAACCGTAGTTGGACATAGGTAACGATCTGGCAGGAGTGTTAACTGTTTGCTATAACATCACCAATATACTTCTAACCTAAGTCAATGGAGGGACTCGCTAAGTGTTACATCCAGGGTTGTAGCTGGAATCTGATTTCATCAAAATTGATAACCAATGAGTTTGTAACAAGCAAACCCCAAAAGATAAATTTCTTGCCAAAGACAATTAATCACTTGAGTTGGATTTAAACTCAATGATTGAGAGCAATTGGTCAGTAACTCTTGACCTTGAGGTTTTATTACCTTCATGTCTGTAGCTCCATGTAATCGATGACCAAGAGCTGAGAATGGATAGTGACCTTTGACTGGATTCAGATCAGATCTTGCAGCTATAGCATTCTCTGCACTGTATGGTGGGTTGCAATCACAAGCAGACAGGGGATCATGCTCAAAGTTATTATACCTGAAACAGAATATGAACAAATGATATTTAATCAAAGTTACAAGTGCAAGTAATAAATTATAATAAGGGCAATTCAATGGTAGAGATATAATTCCAGCACTAAATTTTGATATATTGTGCATTATCTTCATTTTCAAAGTCTATAATAGTAAAATAAATTCAAGATATAGTGAGAATTGCTTCATCAACAACCATTTTGGAAGGACCAACTGCACATAAAAACCACTAGATTGGTTTCCCTTTAATAATTTTGCCATTGAATCATATATCGAAAACCTGTCCATAAAGGGCATTTGCGCATAAAGATTTTCTTTTCTCCCTTATATGTTCTTTAGAGAAACATTTCAATGTAATTGAACTGAATACATTTTCTTTTGGAAATTTGCACATCAGGATAAATGTTAACAGAACATGAAACCTAATCCTGATTCTAATCCTAATCATTTAAGCTGTTTGAAAAGAAAAATAAGTATCTCTTCTCATCCCTAGGCTTGGCTTGGAGATTTATTTTCAAGTTTGTCCCAAATGTGAAGGGTTATACATCACTAGGTTGTCATTGGATGCAATGAGTGAGGTGCATAACACTCTTTATCAACTCAATGCATGATGTGAGACATATTACATGAAATTGGATTCTAGTAAAAAATATGCCATGTGATGAGAGTATACTTTAATCCTCTTCAACCACTGAATGTTGAACTAAGCAACCAAACTCTGAATGAAGTAAACGCGGTGAAAATACTTGGCATCCTTCTCCAAACAGATCTAAAATGGAATGGCCATTAGCTCAATGATTTCTAAGGCCAAACAGTGAAGGTACATGTTAAAGCAACTTAAACCCTTTAAACTCAAACAGGGTGATCTACTGACCATCTATAATGATTACCGGTATGTGAGGATATTATATGAGTATGCCTTGCCCTTGTTAACTACCTAACAACGAACGCAAATTAAAAGTATTCAGAAACGACCCCTCAGAATCATCCTCAGGCCCCTGTACATCATTATAAGAATGCCTTTCAAATCACAAATCTAAAATCCCATTAATTGAGACGACAGGACTTGTGTCTCAAATTTTCTACATCCCTCCAAAACTTGCCCATCTTCAGATCCTGGTTGCCTAATCCTAGACAGAAGCCCTAATCACTCAGGAGGATTACTCCCTACAATCAGATCAAATCAGAACAATTTTGTTCATTACAATAACTCACGCACAAGTGCAACCAACGACCACAGCCTGCCAACCTGCTGAGACCGCCGGCCCATTGTTTCTCCCAGGTCTGCACTCACGCCACGTGCGTACATTAGAATGAAATATGTTTCATGTGCATTGTGGTTGAAATGGATTAGAGTTGAGATCTAGATCATGATATTCTTTTTAACTAGTACCACCCCTGGACTTTGTAAATTTGTAGAAGATTGATTGCCCAACATTAAAGATTTAGCACTGATACTGATCTCAATAATAATAATAATGGGTATTTAGAGGTGCTAAAAACAAAAAGTACCATAGCGCGTACAATGTAGGAATAACATTTAAACATTTGCAATAATTACAACAATGTTCAAGATATTCTTGTATGTTAGGTTGGTCTGAAGGTAATCAGACAATATGATGAAGAGAAGAGGGGGAAAGACAATCAGGACAAAGAGCAGAAATGAAGCAAAAAAAGAAAAATTAAATGAAAGCTCATCTACCTCATGAGTTTTATCATAGATTTCAGATCAGTCACATCCGTCTCATTTCTTCTGAAGATGTTTGCTCTGGCTGTCTTATTGTATGAAAACCAATTACCATACCTGCGCTTATTGGCAGGCCAGCCACTCTTGTCGTAGATGTCTTTAAAAAATCTGAAAACCAAGCAATCATAATGATCTCAGTATGAGGTAAACAAGAGGTACAATCAATTAACAACTACGGGTAACCATACATGATGACTCTGTATATTTCATCTCTGTACTGGACCTGGATGGTGTTTCACAAAGAGTTAAGTATGATTAGAGTCGCACTTAAATGCCTTGTTGCGTGTGTTATAAAAGGAATTACTGCATTGGTCAGATCATACCAAGAGGACTCGCACTACTGCATATTGATCAACAAGATAGAGTATTTCATATCATGTATGCGTCAACATTTAAGTGCGACTCTAAAGGCCACCGCACACTTTACAACCCGACTGGTCGGCGACTGGCTTGCGACTGAGTGAGGGGAGATGAATCGCAAGGGAGTCATAAGCCTCGACACCGCACACCTTGCAATCCGATCTGCGACTCACGCATGCGCTTTGTGCCATAACAAATGAGAAAATGCGCTTACTACTACGTATGCGCGTTGTTTATCATATACGCGTTATGCAACTCTGCTGTCTGATTGGCTGGAGGTTGGATTGAGCTTGCGATCCAGTCATAAGGATTCGACATGTCAAATCCTTCCGATTTTCCTTGCGACTTGTCTCTGACCGGTCTGCGACGTTCAAGCTGACAAGAGATGTGACGTCACATCTCCCCTCACCCAGTCGCAAGCCAGTCGGCGACCGGTCGGGTCGTAAGGTGTGCGGTGGCCTTCAGTCATACTTAAATCTTTGTGAAACACCCCCATTTTACAGTCTTATGATTGATCAAATGCAACGAGTCTCTGGAAAGCCAACTATGTACACCCAGAGGCGGCAGAACATCAGGCTCGGACAAAGAAAGTGGAGGGGCACCTTTGTCTGCCAAACAATAGGTGCCCCTCCTCTTTCATTGTATGACCCTGACGTTACGCCGCCTCTGTGTACACCACTAATTGAATTCAAATTGATCTATAAATATGAAGAAAACTTGTGCATGGCCATTATTTTCACCTATCATTGTGCCCCTCGATGTAAACAATATGAAAACATGCAGGCCCATGTATGCATCCTAGATGAAGAGTAATGACCTGAATTACCTTTTCTGTAGCTATGACTGATCAGATCAATCTTACAATATCACAGTTTACATACCTTCTAATAGAATATTATGACACATATACATGTACTTGTCCTTGATTGTGATTTAATGGATTAAACAAAACTCTTTCTTAGCCATATCCCTGGTATTATGATGTCTATGGGATATTTACATTCATCACAGTTTGGGTTAATCAGCCTCAGCATTACTCATTTTGCAACAATGAATTTGAAACAATTTTCTCATCAGGTATTGTCATTTGAATTGTCGAAGCAGTAGTTTTTTTTTTAATCTATATACCTGAAATTGCTAGAAACTGATATAGAAGAAGTTTTTAAGTAAGAAAGTTTTCCAATTCAAAAAGAGACATTTGTTTTTACCTTTCCATCATACCGTCAATCAAGGATTTCTTTAAAACATTTTACACCTTATAAAACATACATTTTTAATATCGAAAAATGGGTGAATATTTATAGATCTTATTACTCATATCTCTAATGTTATGTATTTTAATAAATTTAAGGGCATTCCATCAAAATTCATCAGACCAAACCAGTGTCTTTGGCTTGATTACATGAGCTCCAATCTGGTTTCATTCCTACTCTACATCTCAGCATGCATATAGTGATGGGGATACTTACGGTGTGTTATAGGATGGCCAATAGGAATGCTCTCTCAAGTAATATGTCATGTCTTCTGCATGTATTGTTCCACTTTAAATGAAATGAAAGAAAAAACATGTGAGACTATACCATACAATTTGAAGCTGAATGCTGACATATATATATATATATATATATAAGACAAGGCAGACATGAAATCGTTCAATCATTCAAGAGTTTGTTCTATCTCAAGATCCTAGCTTGATTAAACATACTAAAACAAAACGTTCAAGTGTAAAATTATATATTCAATCAGCTCAAGTCAAGCAAGTTAAGCAATTACTGTTTGAGCATTAACTAAGACCCAAGACTATCGGGAATGTACACTTTGCTTTGGGCTCTCTGTTATGGACAGCATATGATGGCCAAGTATCACTGAATAAATTCTAATCCAGGTAAGACAGGGGAAAAATATTTTTACTAGAATTAGACTAATTTCTGGATAGTGTTTGACATATTCTTACAATAAAATAATGACAAATCTATGAAATCTGTAGGGGCCGCGGAACCGGGGGGGCTTCAGCCCCTCCACTTTTTTCCAAAACCGTGTACAAAAACGTAAAAATGACCATATAATTGTGATTTTTAGCATGGTCAGCCCCCCCACTATTGGCTCAGCCCCCCCCCACTTTGAAAACCGTTCCGCGGTCCCTGATCTGCATCTGACAACTTTTATACAATATAAGTTGTGCATATTACGACACTACATGTAAAAACACTTGTTTGGAGCATATTACCAGTATGTATGTGACAATCAACAGACTGTGCTCACTTGGCTGTATGCACTGCATGCACTAATGCATCCTAAGTCATAAATGTCAAGGATCATTTTTTTTAGTTTTGAATAAAACTTTACACTGAATGTTTCTGAGTGCAAAAGACAGAATACTTAAAAAAAGAAATCATCTTTAATGTTTCAATTCTCGTGCACCGTGCAAACTATCTATAAAAAAGGTTAATAGGAAAGAAGGCTCTGGACATTGGTAACCCTGGAAGGCATGAACCTTGGAAGGTTGAAATGACTTACGGGATTTGTTCTAATACTACAAGAAGTCCATCTGATGGAGTCTGACCTGGAGTAAACCTGTTATAATCAACAATCATCCATTGATTGTTGTACCTTTAAAAACAAACAAAAATAAATATATACATTAATCTACATTGAATTCTCTCTAATAAAAAAATGATCATAAATCCACAAAATGTGTACAATGGGAAACTCCGGTATCTCATGCCTATTTATTATGCATGAACATCAATTATCACTCAAATCCTATAACTCTGTAACTGATATTTAAAGAGAAATTTGCATGAAATTTCTCAACCTGATAAAATTAATTCTAAAAATTCACAAGGAGCCGTCTCACGCAGAGTGGTGATTAATCAAATTAATTTCAAATATGGCTAGCAATTATTATCTTTATACATGTATATAGTGGGGGTCCTTATTTTTATCTGTTTATCAGTCATATTGATTATTTTACAGAAAATAATCATACAAATACACCATGGCACTGGATCTGGCTAAAACTATTCACATCGAAGGGACATCAATACTACCCTTCATCCGAGGGGCAACATCCCAATTAAGAATGGTACTACTGACGTCCCTGAATGTGACCATAACCATGAGTTATCCGCCAAATTGTGGTTTCGGGAACCACCCGTCAATTTGTATGCGTGCTCTTGTGTGCAAAGTGAATGAAGGTGGAAATAAGGAACTGTGCGTGTGACTGAATAAAGCGCTGCTGCTGAACAAAGTGAATGGCGGTTTCCAATGTTATGACAATGCCGAGTTATCTATATATGAATAGCATAATGATGCTTTGGGACATCATCAGCATTTAGACTTACGTGCCACTGTTGTATCTTGTAAAGATGTCCGCCCAGTGTGATGCATTCTTTGCCAATCGGTTGGCGATGATATTCCTTGCCCATTCTAAAATCTGACCAGTAGGCTGCACATACTTCCACAGATCATTGTTAGAATTGCCAATGGTTGTCTCTATGGTCACCTAGAGAACGTAAACATGAAACAGTGATTAATAATAAAAATACCCTGTTGATATATACTTGAAATACCGTAATACAGAATTAGTCTCTTTAGTTTATATATGAAGAATAATTAAAAAGCCTTAACAGCTTACATGTAGCCATACAACTGCTCTTTAGAATACACACCCTAGATTGCATAGTTTGTGTATCATATTGGAAATTGTGCTATAACACATATTTCCAATAGACCCGTGCTTTCCCAGTCACAAATGGCTTTAAGATACCAAAACATTGTAATATCTCTATAATGATATTTTACATATGATAAAATATGGTAGTCTTTTATTCCACAAACACACAAAAAAGCTGTTTCAATGAAAAAATATCAAATTGAATGGAGAAAATAGAAACAAAACTTGTTTTATATCATGGGTTTTATTTTTCAATAGCTTTCTTTTTTTCAATCAATACTGTATTTCACTGTCACCATCATTTCTTCTTTCTCAAAATCTATCCAATCTTTGGTGCTAGATTGAGTTTTCCCAAGGTTGCATAATACTCGTCGTTGGTACACCTACCAGGCCAGAGTTGGTAATGTAGAAATCATCTCCAGATAAAACCATACCAGGGGCAGATGAGAAGGCTGCTGTTTGACCGGGGATAACTTCATCTGGAAATCAAAACATTATATGTATGATGCCTCTTTAAACACAACTAGAAATATCACTGAAGATGATGCTCATATGCCATTACCATGCAGTTTCCAACACATTATTCAAAGAAATCTTGCATGTCTTTACCCAAGTTGAATGTTGGTGCCAACTTTTATGAGCACTGGCCAGAAAAATGGGGAAGTAGTTTGATCCACAATTAGTTTTCCAGGATTTTTGGCTATAATAAATGGTAACAATGGCTACACAATTTCTGACAAAGTTGTCTTTACTCCAAGACCTATCATGTGCGTTCCAAATTACATGAGAATTGGTTAAAAACTGAGGAAGTAGTTCAAACTGCAAGATTTGCAATGGACCATCTGCCCACCGACCGACGGTACGCAGCTAATAATTTTTTACTGATTACTGCTTTAAGATTCAACATCATACTACAATCAATACTATTTGTTGTTCTTTGGGAAAAAGTCACCTGTTGTTAATATCAGCATAAACTTTCTCTTTCCAAGTTAGCATTTTGAATATTAAGGTTTGAAGGCAAGCTATAAAACATAAATTCAATTACTCAAGTCATAAGGAATTGCCATAACGTATCTATTATTTACAGAAGGCCATTGAATTAAATTAAACATGAACAGAATCAATAGATACCAGATGTTTCTGTGAGATGAAAAGCAAAGTTGTATTTTTTGATGGTCCTGAGCATGCCTTGGTATCCATTCCATGTGTCATGTGATGCAAACAGATCCATGTTACCAGGCAACAGTTTAATAAGTGCAGAGCAATGGCCATCTCCAGGCATTCTTTGCTTCCTGGATTTGCTAAGGGCACTCTCTAGATCTTCCAAGTCACCACCGGTTTGGAAGAGACTGAACAGAATTTAAAGAATTAATAGGTTGCAATCTGAAAATTTGATTCCTCCTGTACCTGTGAATTTGCCATTGTTATAACCTTTGTTATTCAATTAAAAGGGTCCTTAATGAAAAATCTGTAACAACTAGTGGAATGCATCTGGCAGTCTTGCCTGACTTAAGAAAAAAAAACCTTGGTTAAGATTTCAATGTTTATATCACCACATGGTCAAAGTTCATTGACCCTAATATTAATAATTGATATAGAAGGGAATAATACACAAAGTCCCTTTCCAAATCAATTTTTTAATTATACAAATGATCTGAGCTCTACTTCCTCTTTTTTATTACTTGCATTTCACTCTCAAATTTCATCATAAGATTACATGTGCGATTGTTCCATGTTGCTTACTTTTATATAGGCAATATGTGACTTTATGATTGAAATTAATTAATATGAAACACTACAACATCACCTTTTCATTTAATCAAACCCCCTTATAGCTCTCTGATATTTCCATAATGTATTACAGAAATCTGCCTTAATTAAATTAATAAACTGTTCACGAAAAATTTTCCCTAAGTTAATGATATCATTATCCATTCATTAATTCAATCATTTATTCTTATATTCAATGATATAAATAAATATACATACTAAACATAATTTTAAAAAAAATGGAAGAGTCTCCTATTAGTCAAATGACCAATCACAGTCTTGGCTCAGACAACAAACAAACAATGAGTGGGGAATACTCACAGAAATCCAAATGGATCTAGGTCTATCTGAGGATTAGCTGGTAATCCTAAATAGCCATCCTCTAATCCTGATATCTGTAGCAATAGAAGATTCAACTGAAGAGAAAAATGAGAGAGAAAGGAATACAAAAAACTGTACAATGATAATGCATTTATTGCTTCATTAAACATGCATGCTGAATTAAAAGCTCAATATGAGATCATGCTGATAAGCCACAATTAATACAGGTACCTCAAAAAGGCCTGACCATATAGCTCTGTTCATCTCTGCTTTTCCTTGCTAATCCTCCCTTTCAGCATTAGTACAATAATGGGGAATGCCCTAATTGTGAGAGAGTAAGATTCCACTTAAACGGAACAGCTACGGCTTGTTTGCATTGGGTTTTGGTTTACTTTATCAGTTAAAATGAAACAAAAGAGTATTAATGACTCTCTGAAATGCTTCATGTAGGTTAAAACATTTATCATTGTTAATGCATAGTAACAATAATAAATGTTTTAACCTACATGAAGCATTTCAGAGAGTCATTAATACTCTTTTGTTTCATTTTAGAACTTGCGGAAAAGTTTTGCCTATACTTTTCCACAAAGATTAAGGACATTCGAGAAGGGCTTGATGCTGAAATGGTAGCTGGCACTAATATAATAACTGATCATTCTGCTGGGAAAGATGAACATCTTGACACCTTTGATTTGGCTACTGAGGAGGAAGTAAAGAGGATTATTAATAATTCTCCATCCACTTCTAGTTCACAGGATCCAGTTCCTACGTGGATTCTGAAAAAACATCTAAATCTTGTTCTGCCAAGCATTACACTTATCATAAATAAGTCACTGGAAACAGGCATTTTTCCCGATTCGTTCAAGGAAGCTGTTGTTCGTCCTATTCTGAAGAAGCCAAGACTGGACCCGGAAAACCTGAAGAATTACCGACCGGTGTCCAATCTCAAGTTTATTTCAAAAGTCTTGGAAAGAGTTGTAGCCCAGCGTCTTCAAGATTATATGGAACAGAATGATCTTTGTGAACCGCTCCAGTCAGCTTATAAGAAGCATCATAGCACTGAATCTGCCCTTGTCAAAGTTCACAATGATATCATTCAAGCACTTGACCAGAAGCAGGCTGTCTTCTTGGTCCTTCTCGACATGTCGGCAGCCTTCGACACTATCGACAAAGATATTCTAATCAGAAGGTTCTGTTCGATAGGCTTGACTGGATCTGCACTCGCATGGATTTCTTCGTATCTAAGCAACCGCTCGCAGATTGTTAGGATCGGCGATTGTGTGTCATCTGAAGCTGAACTTCCGTACGGAGTGCCGCAAGGATCCGTCCTGGGCCCATCATTCTTCAGTATTTATGCAAGCCCTCTTGCCAAGATTGCAAGATTACACGGCATCAGCATACATCTTTACGCAGATGACACCCAGCTCTACACACCGTTCGATCCATCGGATCCTTTAAGTGAGGCCTCTTCTAGACGTAAACTTGAAGCTTGTATTGATGATATGAGGGCATGGATGACAAAGAATAAACTGAAACTGAATGATGATAAGAGTGAATTTATGATTTTTGCCTCTAAAAGCCTGTGTGCTAAGGTCCGTAGTAAGTCAATACGCATTGGGTGTGTTGAAGTACAATCTGTGTCCAGTTGTAGGAATCTCGGTGTTCATTTTGACTCTGAGCTGTCAATGTCATCACACATCACAGCTACTTGCCGATCAGTATACTTACAATTACGTAATATTCATAGCATAAGGAAATCTCTGTCATCTAAAGTTGCAGCATCTGTGATTCACTCATATGTAATATCTCGTATTGATTATGGAAATGCTTTATTGTTTAAGATCACATCGTATCAACTTGCCAAGCTGCAACGTGCTCAAAATTCTGCTGCTCGGGTCCTCAGTGGAACATCTCGTTTCACCCATATCACTCCAATTCTCAAAAATCTTCACTGGTTACCGGTATCTAAAAGAATAGAATTCAAAATCCTACTCCACACATGGAAAACATTGCATGGTCAGTCTCCTTTATACCTTCAAAATCTAATCTCTGAATACATTCCCGTAAGAAATCTCCGATCCTCTACTAATAAACAGCTAAATGTACAAAGAACGAATTTAACTCTGGGAGAAAAGGCATTCGCCTCATCAGCTCCATCTCTCTGGAATGCTCTTCCACTGACGATCCGATCAGCAGAATCACTTGAAGCATTTAAAAAATACCTAAAATCTTATCTGTTTTCTTCTTATTTTTGTTAAATATTGTTAGCTAATTTCATTTATTCATGCACCCATACATATGCAAATTATTTTATCTGTAATTCCCAATCCCTCTGCGCCTCGGAATAGTTCACTAGATAGATGGCGCATAATAAATGCTGTGTTTATTATTATTATTATTATTTTAACTGATAAAGTAAACCAAAACCCAAGAAGAGAAGTGCTGGATCTGATTGGAAAGAGTAAAATGAGAGGAACAAGTTTCATCAAAATCAGTTGTGAAACAAGCAACTGATGGATGTTTAAAAGGTCTTGTTGTACTTTCTATAAGGTTCCTTAAATTGGCAAACATGCTTCAACATGGCTGATTTTGTGGATAAATCTCCATTTGTTTTGTATATAATTTTTAAGATTGTCCCCATTATCTTCCAAATTGCATATTGCCTCATTCTGAGCATAATATAAGTCATGGGAAAATAAACTTCACACCACATATATCAAGATGAGGAGGAAATGATGTGAATTATGTAAAACTTCTACATTGATATCACATAGAGTTGATAAAATAGAAAAAGTAGAAAAAATCCTGATTAAATCATCTACCTGATGAAAATATGGATCCTGAGACTTGAGTTTGATCTGCTGCTGCATCCATTCAAGGTTTGTAGTAAGGAAGGTTTTGAGTTTCTGACAGTACTCTGTTTCATCTTGACAGAATGTATTGATTGTATTCATCCAATTCATAAAGATGAATGTTGCAGAAACATGACCCTCAGCTAAACCAGCAGCATAGGCTTGAATGGAATCAGTATAAGACCCATTGGTTGTCACTGTCAGATGAGACCATCTAATAAGAACATAATAATAACCCTTACTTAAATGGGAGAGGAATTCTGTGAAGTTGCCACACAATTGTTTTTTAACATGTCACTCACTGACTTTCCTTTCAAGTCATGCGCATCTTCTGAGACCACCTTTGCAACGCCTGGGTACGCGTTTCCGAGAGTATGTAACATTTTGTAAGTGCATGTCAGATCAAAATTTGCTCTAAAACATAACATTGTAAAAATGCAAATTGTGTTTTCAACCGAAAATCTTTAATGTTTGACTATTTGAACTTTTGCTGGTTCAATGATTTATTTCATGCTGTTTATGATCACAAAAAGAAATACATAATTCAATTAATTCACACAAAACAGTAAAATACATAGGAAATTAATGTTTCAGCATTTTTTCTGTAGATTTTAATCAGAAATGTCAAAATTAATATTTCCACCAAAAATTAGCATTCTACAAGCTATTTAAAACTATTTAAAGGACATGTCCACCTCAACAAAAAAAATAGGCCTACTATTGTTTTCATATTTTATGGTTCAATCAAGTTGATCCTTATTGTTAAATCTGTAAAAAATTAAATTATATTTAAAACAATAAAAAACAAAAGAAATAGTAAGTGAGGAATATCACCGACTCTCTCATTTGCCATCATTTCACTGAGTTGTGCATATAGATCTAACTTTTTGTAAAAATAAGCGAAACATTTAAATGTCGTAACTTTCTAATGTTACATCGGATTTTGATGAAATTGTCAGTGTTATGCTTGTTTGATTTTTCTATATTCATTCAAATCAACATTTTTCCTGAGTGGACTTAACCTTTAAAGGCAAAAAGTAGAAAAACAAAATTCTATACACTAATTTGCATAATTGATTACTTAAAAGATAGAAATATTCAATTTCTTGAAAATTTTACTTGACAGTCTTGTAGTTTACATCTGACTCTACGAGCGTGCAAATTTTCATGGCGATCAGCAGCAGAGATCTGAACTCTGAAGGGGGTCAATTTGACCCTCCCCCTACCTGGTCTCAAACAGCCCAGTTAAATTAGGATTAAAGGGAAAATTAATCTTGACATCAAGAGGGTATTCGTAACAATAAGAGTTAAAAATGAAGGTTTAGCAGCTAGCAGATAAGTTAAAACCAGGGGTAATAAGCAGGACGTGTTGGGAAAACAGTTTTAGGAAATGAAGTGACTACCCCGGGTAAATATGAAGACCACTGGTGAGTATAAAAAATAGTAAATACTTATTCATTATGCAAATTAAAGGGGGTGTGTCCCTCTAACCCGTCGCTTGATCCCCCACTGGTTACTGGGCAATAGTGAAATATTGGGAAAATCACATGGGAAAGGAGGGGGGATAGAAGAAAACAGAACTTATGCATGTGACATCATAATATCATAGCCCCTCCCCCCTTTGAGGATACCGAATTATGCATAGACAGAAATGTCAGAGATGCACAAGCTGCAGATTACCTGATTACCTCAACACCTGTAGAGGTGTTTTGGCTCAGTGGATAAGTCTCCGGACTGTGAACCACAAGGACCGGGGTTCAAATTCCACCGCAGCACTAGCGTCCTTTGGCAAGGCGTTTATCTACATTTGCCACTCTCGACCCAGGTGTAGTAAATGGGTACCCGGTAGGAAGATTCCTTGAATGCTCGATGCGCCCGATCAGGGTAGCCGTGCTAAAGCCGGGGTAATAGTATGCAGCGCTTAGAAACATTTGTATTAAGCGCTATATAAATGTTGCATATTATTATTATTACCAATGCTTAAAAGGCGATGGGTGACTTCTGCCTTTGGACAGTATCACAATGACACCAATAATAACACATTTGTCCGAGGACCATTTTATTACTAATACCTTGGTCAAATTTGCTCTACTTGGGGCCGTAAGGCGATTAAAAAACAGTTGTTTTATTCATTTTGATTCAAACCACCTATATGTAGCTGGTACAAAAAATGTAAAAATGCCTGCCGTAGAACAAATGTGACCAAGGTATAATCTTTCACAAGAAATAACTTTTGCTCACCCTGTCTGATTAATAGCATCTGTAAAGTTTGCCCATGCCACTGCATTTTCGATCCTGCCTTCCACAAGTTCAAAGGTCTCCTGGGAAGGGTCATAGGTCACGGATGCAATCACATTCTTGGATATGTTTGGGTAATACTTCTCCTTGATCTTGGCAGTGCATCCTGATTGGGTAATAGCTAGGCTTGCACTCAAGAAAAGGTACAACACTGATACCAACTTCATTCTCTTCTCTGCCTGATCCTTTCCTAAACAGAAGAAAAATAAAAAGCTACTGGTATAAAATGAGTCTTTTAATTCAGGGCTATCCTGAGCTGATGTTGTGTAACTGTGATTGCTTGTTAACTTGGATCAAGACTGCATGAATGATTGAGGTTTATCACATTCTTGTGGTGGTAAAACAAAACTTTATATTAATTGCCTAAATTGTATTTTATAGAGGCTGATAAAAATTACCTCAAATACATAAATTTGCCATGATTTGACACGATTGGAGGATGTTAACCTGTCATTTTTTTTTAACTAACGCAAGTGATTACATATTGGCACTAATCAAGGTTGGCGATATTTTGATTTTTTTTTTTAAATAAAAAAAATCGGATTTTTTTATTTAAATCAGATTTTTTTTTTTAAAGTTCCTTCGAAAAAAAGGGTAATTATCCCCCCCCCCCTTACTCTTACAATGACATCAATATTGATGTTATACATTTCACCCCTAATATTGTTCTTAACCACATATTTTGTAATTAAAATCCAGTAAAAATGGACAATTAAAAATAAATTTGAGGAATCATGTATCTGAACTTAATTCTATCATACATAGGCCTATGAAGGAATATTCCATAGGGAATTCCCAGTGAATGGAGAAAATTCCCCTCTGGGATTTTTCATTCAAATATTTAAAAAATCCAAGAGAAAAAATCCCTTATCAAAACTGCCAACAAACCCTTTGCCAATTACTAGTATTCATGTATATTGTAAGAGAAATAATTCAAATCAATGATTTTTTTTCAATTAGTCACAGCTTTACAATAGTCAAAGAGAGACTGCAACTGTACATTATATGTTTAGGATCTTTTTAGTTTGATAAAAAGCTCTTCTCTTGCTACAGATATAGATGCAAAACTCTCAGTTTTGGAGAACAATATAAGAGATAGCTTAGTCAAAGCTACTGTGATTTTTTACATTAATCTACAATTTTTATTCCCATATTCTCTACAAAAAATGTTTGATCCAAGAAGTATGAAAAAAATCTACTTACTTTTAACTTAAAGGATAAAAACTGCAAAACTGCTTAAATTATAACATATGTATTACAAAAAGAAGTATTTTATTATAAATGAGACACAGCTTACAACTGCCAATGATTGTAACTGAAGCAGGCTGAACTGAAGTACCTGCATCTTAACATTTAAATGCAGTGTTAACCCTTTGAACCCGATAGGCCGGAATACCGGCCTGCCAGAAAACATGCAAATACCCGATAGGCCGGAATACCGGCCTCCAGCCATGTGATTTCAAAAGCATGGATTCTAAATGTCAGGTGATCTTCTAAAATGACGTCATCTTTCTCGTACGTGTAGGAATATTTAGTCGATAATTTCAGTCAATGTCGGCAATGATTTCGGAAGGATTTAGCTTAAAAAATGGCCAAAATATGCCACTTTTTTGTGATTGCTCGTGTCGTAGGTGCGGTAATACGTGGCGAGTCACGTGCTTACTATGGGGAAGCAATTGGTATATCTCACTTTGGTGAAAACAGTGATTTTGAGCCCAAAACAGACACTAAATTTGATATTTCTGATTGTAGACTAGGTCTACGAGAAGCCAAACAACTTCAGCCGGCTCGGGCGGGGTACTAGTGGGGGGAAGGTGCCGTTGGGTCTCGAATCATGGGGGATTGTATGAATGTGGTCGAGAAGTCATTTATGTGCAAATAATTCAGGGTGTATGTCACGACCGCCCCAAATAATTCAGGGTTCAAAGGGTTAAATGTTTATTCTGAGTTTTGCAAATTGTTGTTATAGAGCTCTTTCCATTATTACATGCAGATACAAAACTTCCATTATTTGAAGCACTGAAATAAAATGGGCTGCAGTGACTTAAAAGGTTTATAAGAGAAAGCTTTTCTCAACAGTCAAATTATGACTGTACTACATTATGTTAATGTGATTTTATAATTATGTTATTTAAAACATCAAATGTATGATAAATGTAACAATACGAAATAAGAGGCATGTTAAATATGTTGATTACATGCAGGTATCATTTTTTATTTTACATGACAGAAGTAGTTATGTGTAGGCGAAGGATCAAAACTGGAAAACTGCCAACAAACCTTTTCTCATTGACTTTTATATATTATATATCTTTTTTTACAAACTGCTCTCTGAAAAGTCTTTGGATTATGTGAAAACTTTATGTTAAGAAAGAAATTGACTAACAATAACTGACAAAGAATGTAAAATTTCAGAAGAAAAACTCGACATAATTTACAAAAAATGAGTACCTATTGACAACATACATCTGTAGTTTTTAAGGAATTGCCTGATTTTATTAATTTGATTTTAATTTGTTTTAAGTAGATATGAAGACTTTGTTGATCTTTTGTTGATATAAAGTTAATTCAAAGTTTTTCAGTTGACTTGAAGAATTAAAACTGCATTGAACAAATACTTTGTCCATGATTTGTACATTTTTCAATGGAAGTGATTTAAATCAATGATTTAAAAAAAAAATCATGGTGATTTAAATCGCGATTTAAATCACCATAAATCGCGATTTAAATCACGATTTAAATCAACGTGATTTAAATCCGCCAACCCTGGCACCAATAAATGAAATACTTTCAAACACTTTTTTTGGATTTATTCAAAATGATGACTAAATTTTTACAAAATAGAAAAAATCTACATGCCTTGAACAAAACAAGCAGTATTATTAATAATTCGTAGTTATAATCACGTATTAAATTTTAGTATTTGTGAAATAATAATTTATATCTATGAAGTTTCATAGATAAATAAAATTCAACAATACAAACTGATTTCACCCTCTAACTTTGGATATCCTAGGGGAATCCATCTTTGTTTTGGTCAGTCTCTTATGTGTCTATGGGAAGAGTGTCAAGACGTCAATGATGAAGAAGTATATGTCAAGATTTTAAAAGTCATCATCATTGCGTGCTCAAGACTATCACCATGGTGAATACTGGGGGAAAATTGGATTCACATTCTTCGGTAAGTGATAAACAGATAAATGAATTAAATTTTTATTTTAATTAATTTCAGTTAGTATTACCCCATGGAAGTGTTGAACATATGCATGCGTTGTGCCTTGGCTTGATTTTCCTGTGCACGGCTAGCCTGGAGGCGTCTGGGGAGTAAAAGTCATCTACTCTACATAGGCTTACTCCCCAGTGACGCCTGGGACGCTTGGCGACAGCACGCAAATCGCGTGATTTGCATGCCATCTCCAAGAGTTAAGACTAAGAGTAGACAAAGAAATCAAGATGGCAACGTAAACACGGCCGTAAGCTATTCCCATCTTTTCATAACATTTTTTTAATGAATTCTTCTTTATAGATGAAATCAATATCGTAGAAATGTTGGAAATGAAGTTGAACCCCACGTAGGGCCTACATGTTTTAGGGCTAGATCTACTTTAAGAGGGAAAGTAGAAATCTCGGGGGCGAAAGTTTTAGATTTTGTACCCGTACGTGGGTGAATAAAGCTTGGCGTCCCAGACTCCCAGGCGTTAATGGGGAGTAGGCCTACGACATAGAGTAGATGACTTTTACTCTCCAGACGCCTCCAGGCTATGCACGGCGCCAAAGAATCCTTTTGGCCTTGGCTTGAGCTTGAGTGCATTGAATCATGACTGTGATTTGAATCATTCACAGTGATTTTGTGCATGAGATAAAATTTTAGCTAAGTTTGAGTTACCTTTGGCTTTGACTTGAATTTAATTTTCCAGCAACTAACTGATGATGCCTTCCACTGTCACTCAGTACATGCAACGTCAAAAGTCGGGCCAAATTATTTTAAAACTCAGAAAAGTTGATATCATTTGTGACTATTTACTTAGGCCGAGGAATATATCGCAGTCCGTTCGTGTGTGCAGTATATAATCACCGTATTATCAGGCAGTCACGTGCGCGCAGCTGAACGATATCACGTGAGAGTTCGAAAGAGTCACCTGATCATGATCGTTGTCAAAATATAGGGAGGGGGGGGGGGGGGGTTCTCTGTCGAATATCGGGGGGGGGGGGTATTCTTATTTGGCATTCAGTCAATAATTTTCGCCATCATGAACATTCTTTTTTCTCCTTGTTGTTAATTACCCCAAGGAGTTTCCAGCTCCTTGATTACCCAGACAGCAAAGTATAGGCCTATTTGGATCCCATATATAGGCCTAATTTTTATCTGGGATATGGGTCCCATGCATGTTTGGGGCCCATATCACATATAGGAAACACATGGGTATTGATACTTGGGGCCCAGGTGGGCAAAACGACATGGGACCCATATGGGTTTTATCTGTGCCCATTTATCTCAGTTGCATGGGTTAAGGTATTTTTAAATGGGATCTGGGTTTTATCTGTGCCCATATCCCAGATGGGCATGACTTGTGTGGGTATTTCTAAATGGCCGGATCAACTGATAGGCCTATATGGCTGGGGGACCGGTGGGTTTGGGGTTTTATCTGTGCCAATATATCCCAGTTGGGTTATAGATGATCAAGATGGTAATGAGCACATGAGACACAATCATAATGCTGCGTATTTTTGCTGTCAACTTGACAAACTTGAATTATTTTGAATTTGGGTGCCTTTTTTCGTCACAAGTTAAAATATGTGCCAACAAACTGAGCTCAACCCAGTTATCTTTTCAAAGAGTCACATCACACAGGGGGAGGCGAGACCGCGGTGGGGGGGGGGGCAGGGGGCACCCCCTCCATTTCTGTAGGAAATATTTATTTCAAAATAAAAAGTGCCTTTCTTTGAAATGAAATTGAAGAGTACTGTACCCCCTTTTCAAGATGAAATGTGCCTTTTTTCAAAATGAAATATCTTTTTTGAAGTAACACAAATAAAACACAAAATTTTGACTTACGATTCGCGTTATTTTTTCAGAAGACACCCATCCTTTCATGTTTACACAAAGTGCTTAGAATGACCAGTTTTTTGTCGGAATATCAACAATTTTCAGCTCGCGCTTCGCGTAAGCATTTTCTAAGTTCAAATATATACATTAGGGCATGAAATTAGATTAAGGATAACCTGATGAAGTTATTTTTTTTTTCAATTGATCGCGCAACTTCTGGTCGGGTCGGCTCCGGGCGGGTAATATCTTTATATAAATTTCTGCCGTCACCTCCATCATGTCCATTGGCAACTTCTCCCGCTTTTCAGCTCATTACTAAACAACATAATTTGGAAGCAAACAGGTTCCTAATTCAAATAGAGGAAGGTACAAAATTCGTGTCGTATTAAATAAAAAAGTACAATATTTTTTTTATCGAATTCTACTGACTTCATGTCATTTCCCCGGCACAGTTATCTCCTGTCCTGTTTTGCGCCCTCAGTTTGAAATTTTCAAAATGAAGCGCATCAGGATAAGTCAAGTAAATAATCATCCTGTTTTATATAATTTCAATAAATCACAGAAGTTTCAACTTTTTGCGCACTATTTTCCTTGTAATGAAGTTCAATAATCTTAAAGGAAAAACAATTGAATTAATCCGATGGGGTATAAGAGATATCTGCATTTGATGAAACGTCCGCCCTTTGAAATGTCAGAATTTCATTGCTCTGCGCGGGGAGGAATATCTTCTTCCTAGCATATATCCTCTTCTCCTCTGTTTGGCGAGTTAAGATATGCACTGTCGCTAAATTGTATGTAATCAAATCTGATCTTTCCAAGGGAAGAATTCAATATAACTTAGAGAATACCCTTTCTCGGGACCCTTTTCTTTGCAGAAAATGATAAAACGCTTCAGCTTCCGCGCTTCGCGGGGGTTAATATCATTTTAGTTTCCTCCATTTTATCCCTTTTTTGTGCATTCACAATCACTTTTGAAAACAAGGTTCAAATCACAATATATAGTCAACTGAATTGGGGCTGATATAGGTACTAGAGACAAGAGAAACGGTTCCTGTTCGTTTTAATTTTGGAAACACCGAAAGGTTCGCGCTTCGCAATGGACGGGGAAACTCCCCCTCCCTGCACTCACCCCATATAGGGAGCGTGCTCTGTAAGTGTTTGCACCTTTGCACGCTTCGCGTGCATTTACCGCCCCCTCCAAAATGCCAACAGAATCCATCAACAGATGCCTTTTCAAGCCTTTTTCGTAGTAATAAAAACCTCTCTGAAATTTTGATTTTTATGTCTAAATAAACCCCTCAAAAAAAGTTCTGCAACTCAAGTTCGAGTGCTAATAAATTTCTTAGTGTGCCATCATCATGTAAAAGTGGTATATCATTGGAAAGTATGATTATTCCTCTTTACGACCATGTGTCATTTGTAATGCTAATGTTATCATGAAATACACAGACATGATAAATATGCAGCAATGTAAAAAATGAAATGTTGCAAAATTCGTTACCATGTCATGTTTGAGTTCTGCAACTCAAACTGCAAGTTTGAGTGCTAATACATTTCTTAATGTGCCATCATCATGTGTAAAAGTGATATATTTAGAAAGCATGATTATTCTTCTTTACAATCATGTGTCACTTGTAATGCTATAGTGTTATCATGAAATACACAGACATGATAATACGCAGCAATGCTAGAAATTAAATGTTTCAAAATGCGTCGTTCCCAATAGCGAATTTCCAGTTGTTTCGAGGATGGACCGAGTGCATTCACTGTCACCTGCATGGTGGAAATTCTATAGATATTGAGACTTGTTAGAAATCAATGCATTTTGCAACATTTCACTTCTGACTTTTCTCATTGTTCAGGGTGATTGCATATTCCATGATTACATAATCACAGCAAATGGCATGTCATTGTCAGCTTTCCAATGATACCAGTTTCATCTTTTATACTTCATTAGCTAAAATGATATCATCCCCAAAAACTGAGTTGCAAAACTTTTTTGAGGGGATTTATAAAGGCCTACATAAAAATATGAAGAAAAAAAATGATCTTACGCTTATGTTGATATAGGTTTTTTTTAAGAATAAAACTAAGATGTACTTGAAAACTAAAGTCTTTAGTTTAGGCGTTGGGACTACCCCTTTAAAAACCAACAACAAAAATCAACTTTAAGTTGCCGATCGGGGAAAATGTGGATAATTTTGTCCTCTGCCTGCCGCCCCCCCATCGGCAAAAGCCTTCGCAAAAGCTAAATCCCGCCTTTGCATAATTTATGTTCTATTAAAGCGATAAATACTGAAGTGTCGCCACGGTCACTTAAAAAAAAAACACTTTAAGGGACTGAAGGATGCCGTACAGGGGCGGCGATTCTGGAGGACTGAAGCACTGAAAAGTGCACTTTTTACGCAGGAACTTGAATGCCCCCTTCACGAAATTGTACTGTGTCCCTTTCACCTGAGAAAAACCCGTATTATGTGTGCTCAGTGTCCCCTTGCCCTCTTGTAAGTGCCCTTTCTCTTGCCCCCTCCCCAAAATTTTCACGACCAGGAAAAAAAAAGAGACAAGGAAAGAGAGAAGCAGGGTGAAATATGATATTTGTTCAATATTAGTTGTCAAAATCTATCACAAAATTTGATTTTTTTAAATAAAAAAAATCAAAATATCTGATCGCTCGCTCCGCTCGCTCACAGCTTCTTATTAATTTACGTGATATGACATATCTACCCCCCTTAAATTTCGCCCCATTACGCCTCTGTAGATAAGTGATTTTTCATTTGTTTTAAGATAGTGCCCTTTTCCCTTTGCCCCCCATTTTCAACATCGCTCCGCCGCCCATGATGCCCCATAAATTAGAACCAAATTTGACCACAAAGCGATTTTTATATTTTTCAATTTTAAAATTAAAAAGACCGCTCGCTCCCGAAACTCAAACTAAATCTCAATCAGAAATATCTTCAAAAAGGTTTTCCTCAAGCAAATTACCCCGAAACGAACAACAAATTCATCACGCAGAAACGCAATCTAATGTGGAAAATACATATTTGCACAATTCAATTAAAATTCCCATTTTGACATGTAAGCAGTGGCGGACCGTGACTCCGAGGAGACAAAGCATTGGGGAGGGGGGGGGCAGGGCATTGTTCACAAACAATGCAGTGTCCCCCCAATGCTGTGTCTCCTCCGGGTCACGGTCCGCTACTGCATGTAAGTGTCCTTTTCGGGCTACCCCCATAGGCGGCGGAAGCGGGGGGGGACGTGTCCCCCCCCTAAATTTTAGGTGGGGGGACGGTCCCCCCCTAAATTTTGTTTTGATAACCTTTTTTTTTTTTTTTTTTTTTTTTTTTTGCTTGTCAATTTTTTTTCCTGCGTCCCCCCCTAAATTCACGTGGACCCCCTTGACACGTGTGTTGTCCCCCCCTAAAATTTAGGTTGATGACCTTTTTTTTTTTTTTTTTTTTTTTTTTGGCTTCTCAAAAATTTTTGGGGCGCTTGTCCTATTTTTTACATGTGTCCATCCAAAAATTTCAGGTGGACACCCCTAAATTTATTGGCTTCCGCCGCCAATGGCTACCCCCCCCCCCCCGACGAACATAATCACGTTCCACCGCTCCCGAGACCACATGCATTCACACCATGTGGGACCTAGTTGATTTCGCATTATAGAAAAGCTATATCTGGGTCCAATCTGGGTCCGACAATGGTTCCAAGATGAACTTTCTGCATGGGACCCATGCAGTGGCGTAGCTACGGGGGGCCTGGGGGGGGGCACGTGCCCCCCCCCCCCCTGAGATTTGGTGTGCCCCCCAGGTGCCCCCCCCAGAAAAAAATTGGCAGAGCAAAAAAAAGAAAAGAAAAGAAAAAAAGGGAGAAAGAAGAAAGAAAAAGGAAAAGAAGAAGAAAGACAGAAAAAAAGAAGAGGAAAATAAGAGGAGGAAGACGAGTGAATGAAATAATGTGAGGGGAAGACTTGCAATTAAAAAAAAAGCTTTTCATGTTACTATATAATTTTTTTGCTGGCGCTTCGGGCCATAATTGCCTGTTCGATGGGATTCATATCTTGCTCCCAATAGGCTGATGTGGAGCAAGTTTTGAAGTCAATATGCAAAACATATTTTAGCTCGGACATTGAGCTTTCATTCTTATTTTTTTTTCATTTACAAATTTAAGTTAAAATTTAATGTAAAATGTCCGTTTCATGGTCTACATATCAGCATTTTAAGCTCACGCTGCACATTGTTTGATTTGCCAAGTTCATATTGTCTACGTGTATTCTATAATGTTCCATTAAACAAATGTATTCAGAATGCCCAGATTTTAGGTCTAAATCTAAAACATGCGCGATAGCGTGCATGTTCTTTATTTAAAATGTACTTAAATTATCCAGTTTTACATCAGAATATCAATAATTGTCTGCTCACGCTTCACGATCGCATTATTAATGATACCCAATTAACTATATCCTATTTATGACTTACAAAATATGAATAGAGTGTCCCGCTTTTAGGTCTAATATCTCAATTCTCTTCCTCTCGCGCTTCGCGCTCGCATCAATGTTTTAGTTACATACCTATCCCATTAATTAATACAAAAAGTGTTTAGAATGACCATTTTTTTTTTAGGTCGGAATGTTAAAAAATTTGCTCGCGCTCGCATTATTGAAATATATACCGTCTTCGTGGGTAACTGTAAGCAGCCTTAACAGGTCCATTTTCGATAATGCTAAAACAGTTGATAAAAATTTCTGTTCGCGCTTGGGGGTACATACAAATCTTGTTCAGGATCACACATAACATTGCCCACAAAATTAAATTTCAGGAAAAAATACATTCAAGTAAAAAAAAAAAAATCGCTCGCGCTTCGCGCTCGCACTTTTTATAAGGCTTATGAGATTATTTTATGTTTATGTTGTTTTATAAGAATAAAACTAACAAGTGACTGGTATAGGTGAAGATAATTTCGGGCCCCGTCCCCTATTGGCGAAAGTCGGATCCACCCTTGTGGACACATACACACACACACCGGAAAAATGGCTGGTGCCCCCCCCTGAAAAAGCAAGGACCCCCCAGTGCCCCCCCCCGGGAAAAAAATCCTAGCTACGCCACTGGACCCATGTAGATGATTCACATTTGCATGGGTTCCATATCCCTTGATCTGGACTACACTCATCTAATTTAGACCTTTTTAGAGGCATGCAATCCCGAGGGGGGGGGGGCTTACATTGACGAGTGAATACCGTGCGCGACCCTAAAAAACACACGTAAAAAGGATGTATTTTTCAAGGTAGGACCACTAGCGTACCAACGGGGGGGGGGGGCAGAGGGGGCAGTCTGCCCCCCTGACGAGTCACAACCCATGCGAATGACATATCCCTGCCCCCCCCCGACGAGCTTGAAAACCTATTTGCCCCCCCCCCCCCGACGAGCTTGAAGACCTTTTTTTTTTGCTTGTCAAATTTTTTTCTGGTACGATTGGAGACCTTTCTGATTGAAGACCTTTGTTTTTGCTTGTCAATTTTAGACCGGTCCCCCCTGTGGAAAATCCTAGGTACGCCACTGGATAGGGCACGTTACGTGATAAGGGTGTAAAAACACAAAATATTGAAAAAAGGGTATATATTTCGCTCGGAAAAATATACGTGTTTAGGGTCAAATATGCGGGGATGATAAAACAAAATCAAAATGTTTTATAAAGGATGTCCTTTTTACCCCAACACGTGTTTAGAGTCCGATTTGCGCGAGGTGTGGAAGGTGGGGCCGTACTAAACCAAAATAATGGCGTCTAAGGGTAAAACAGACGACCGACGGACAGTGGCGTAGCTAGGATTTTTTTCCTGGGGGGCACTGGGGAGTCCTTGCTTTTTCAGGGGGAGGGGGGGGGGGCACCGGCCATTTTTTTCGATGTGTGTGTATGTGTCACAAGGGCGGATCCGACTTTCGCCAATAGGGGACGGGGCACGAAATTATCTTCACCTATATTTTCCCCGATCAAGCACTTCTTGGTTTTATTCTCATAAAACAACATAAACATGAAATAATCTCATAAGCCTTATAAAAAAGTGCGAGCGCGAGCGATTTTTTTTTACTTTCATGTACTTTGTCCCGAAAATTTAATATTCTGGGCAATGTCATGTGTGATCCTGAACAAGATTCGTATGTAACTAGATGGTTACTGCGAACGCCAAGCACGAGCAGAAATTAGTATTAACTGTTCTAGCATTATCTAAAAGGGACCTATCAAAGACTGCTTACAGTTATCCACGAAGACGGTATATATTTCAATAATGCGAGCGCGAAGCGCGAGCAAATATTTTTGACATTCCGACTTAAAAAATGGTCATTCCAAGCACTTTTTTTATTAATAAATCGGATAGGTATGAAACTAAACAATTGATGCGAGCGCGAAGCGCGAGAGGAAGAAAATTGAGATTTTAGACCTAAAAGGACACTCTATTCATATTTTGTAAATCATTGATAGGATATGGGTATCATTAATAATGCGATCGTGAAGCGTGAGCAGACAATTATTGATATTCTGATGTGAAACTTGATAATTTAAGTACATTTTGAATAAACAACATGCAGGCTATCGCGCATGTTTTAGATTTAGACCTAAAATCTGGGCATTCTGAATACATTTGTTTAATGGAACATTATGGAATACACGTAGACAATATGAACTTGGCAAATCAAACAATGTGCAGCGTGAGCTTAAAATGCTGATATGTAGACCTTAAAACGGACATTTTACATTAAATTTGTAAATGAAAAAAAAAATATTGAAAGCTCGATATCCGAGCTGAAACATGTTTAATACTGTACTATATTGACTTAAAAGCTTGCTCTATATCAGCCTATTGAGCAAGATATGAATCTCATTCGCGCAAGCAAAAATTTTATATAGTAACATGAAAGATTTTTTTCCAAGTCTTCCCCTCACATTATTTCATTCACTCGTCTCCTCTTATTTTTCTTTTTTTCTTCTGTCTTTCTTCTTCTTTTCCTTTTTATTTTCTTCTTTCTCCCTTTTTTTGCTCTTCCAATTTTTTTTCTGGGGGGCACCTGGGGGGCACACCAAATCTCAGGGGGGGGGGTGGCACGTGCCCCCCCAGGCCCATCGTAGCTACGCCACTGCCGACGGACGCGTGACATTACAATAAAATATCTCTGTACAGTTTGTTTAGGGGTCACTTCAGGAGTATCGTTTTGTTTCCAATACTTCTAAGGGGTGCATTTTCAGAATATGGAAAATACATCGCTTTACTTGTTTAGGAGCTCAGTTCTGGGAATACTTGCCAATCATATTTGTTTCCAATACTTGTTAAGGATAGGGTTTCACACGCCAATACTTGTTAAAGGTCAAGTCCACAAAAAAATGTTGATTTGAATCAATAAAAATCAGACAAGCACAATGCTGAAAACTTCATCAAAATTGGATGTAAAATAAGAAAGTTATGACATTTCAAAGTTTCGCTTATTTTTAACAAAATAGTGATATGAACGAGCCAGTTACATCCAAATGAGAGAGTCGATGATGTCACTCACTCACTATTTTTTTTGGGTTTTTTATTGTTTGAATTATACAATATTTCAATTTTTATGAATTTGATGATTAGGACCTCCTTGCCTGAAGCACAAAATGTTAAAATAATGGAATTCCACGTGTTCAGGGAGGAATGAAACTTCATTTCACATGACAATGACGAGAAAATCAAAATATTTCATATTTCAAACAATAAAAAACAAAAGAAATAGTGAGTGAGTGGCATCATCAACTCTCTCATTTGGATGTAACTGGTTCGTTCATATAACTGTTTTGTGAAATGAAGCGAAACTTTAAAATGTCATCACTTTCTTATTTTACATCCGATTTTGATGAAATTTTCAGTGTTATGCTTGTTGAATTTTTCTCTTTTTATTCAAATCAAGTTTTTGTTGGGGTGGACTTGTCCTTTAAGGGGTGCATTTTCAGAATATGGAAAATACGTGTTTAGGGTGTTTTTCAAGAGGCGTGGTCGCGCATGGCATCCACTCGTCAATGGAAGTGCCCCCGGGCATGCAATGAGAAAAAATATGTATTTAGAACTGTAAGAGTGAATATCAAATTGCTAACCCACAGCTAGAGATGAAAAGTTATGATATGCGTTTGAAAAAAGAAGTATTTTAAGCCGATAACTTTTTGTTTGAATTCTTGAACAGAATAAGTAGACTCTATATCATTAATCAAAAGTTGGCACGAATAATCATCCTTGATTTCCTTAGTAAAAAACATGCAAGATTCATTTTCTAAGATAATGAGTTGGAAATTGCAATAAAAAAGCATAGGACGGTGGTATATCACCTTGAGTGGTATTCTTTTTCTTCGCCTTTATTCAAGATTGCCTTTTCTGTATACATTTTTTTTTGCCTAGTTCTGCTTATTTTTGTTTTCCTTTTCTTCATTTGCACCCCTTTCCGTTTTTTGCGCCCCCTGAAAGTGGCACCCGGGGCACGTGCCCCCTGCCCCTCCCTAAATACGCCACTGTAAAAAGTAGGAGGAAAAACCAGTTCCACTGGACCAGTTAGACCAGTATAATTTTAACTGGTAACTCTGGTAATTGGAAACTCTGGAAACATCGGTTTACTGGTCTAACTGGTCATACTGGTCCAGTTAAAATTTTACTGGTCATGATGTACTGGAATTGTATACTGGTCTTGTTTCTGGTGGTTGTTACTGGTCTCACATGGTCTTCATACTGTTCTCACTGGATTCTATACTGGTCTAACTGGTCCTCAAACTGGTCGAACTGGTCCTCATACTGGTCTTACTGGATCAGTTTATCACATGCATTTGGTTTCTTATATACCAAGGCCAGTAACGTGTGATGGAAAAGATGGTTAGTAAATTAATCTTTCTGCTTTTATTTTGAATGTGATGTGTGAAATTACACATTTTCATTGTGAATTAGTTCACACACTTATTTTGAAGGTTTTCAAACAACAATGAGTGCTATTGCAAGGATATTCCATTATAAATCCTGATTTTTCTTTAAAAAACAGGAAATATGCAAATGAGGTAAACCACGTGATCAGCATTATCAGAATTACTGGTATTACTGGTCTTGACCAGTTTAATTTAAAACATTGAATTACTTTAGACCAGTTGACTATATATCAGAGGAATACATCTTGCTTTGATCCTAATCATAATTAGAGGGAATAATTATTTTAATGATATATCAATACTTGATAATTATGATAATAATAATAATAATAATTACAATATCAATAACAATAATAACAGTAATAAGAATGATTACAACAATGATCATAATAATCATGATAATAATAATTGTGATAATCATAAGAGCAATGATGATAACAATGATAAATGATAACGATAATAACTTTCTCTGAATTGCAAGATTCATTTTTCATAATTTGTTAAATGATATGACTTGAAAGTCATAATGGCAGTAACCAGAATGCAATTTTACTGGTCCAGCAATCATATATTGGAAACCAGTAAAAATCTACTGGAAACCATTTATTGGACCAGTAACACCAGTTTAACGAAAAACAATTTAACTGGTATTACTAATTGCTTCAACTGGAATGCAATTGTTGGAACTGGTCTCCAGTTGATTTTTACTGGTCCAGTTAAAAATCAACTGGCCCAGTAAAAATATACTGGAAACCAGTAAAAAAAAATACTGGTCTTACTGGTTTTTTCTTCTCAGGGGATTTTATTTTAGGGTAACTAAGGCAAGGAGATATATCTCCTTGCAAGGCGGTTTATCCAACCATGGACTGCTGGTAGGTCCATGATCCAACACAGCATATTTATGATACTGCAGGCGTTGCTGCCCTCTACGCTAGTTGGTCGACCTGTTTGGCTCGAGATCTAGCCATCTAGCTAAACGTCAGAGCTAAAACTTATGGGCAGCAAAAAGGACCAAAATCAACAATCTCAAAAATGAAGAAAGTTAGAAATAAATGTAGTATATCAGAAATACATGTAGTCTTTCAGAAATGAATGCAGTCTCTCAGAAAAAATTGCTTTTTCTTAGAAATAAATTAACTTCGTCAGAAATAAAAAAAAGTATCTCAGAAATATAATTCAGAAATAAATATATTACTTCTGACAAATAGTTTTTAAGTCAGAAATAAAAATATTTAACCAGAAATTGATATCATTGAGAAATAAATGATTTATTTCTGAAAGTTTCTTTATTTTTGAGATTAATAATTTTGGCCCTTTTGGCTGTAGCCAAAAGGGCCAAAATTAACAATCTCAAAAATAAAGAAACTCTCAGAAATACTTTATTATTGTGATAAAACATATATTCCTGCAAAAGCTTGCAAATCTGTGATTATGTTTATTTTCAAGAATTGTTTTAATTCTTCGTAAACTTATGATTCTGGGGTTGTCTTCATTTCTGTCATTTTATTTCTGTAGTTATCTTTATTTCTAGAGTTTTCTTATTTTTTGAAATTGTTTTATTCGCGAGATTATTATTTCTGAACGATGACATTCATTAGTAGAATATACTGCTATTTCAATTACAATATTTTTTGTATGAGTCGTATACTTCTAAAATCTTTTATCTATGATTGACAAGATTTATTTCTATGTTGTCTTTTATTTCTAAATCCATTTCTGGTTAAATACGATTTATGTTCTATTCTCAAATGTAATGTATTCAGAATGAATACATTACATTTGAGAATAGTATGGCAGTGAGTCCAAACTTCGCGCGTGTCCAAACTTCGCGGACGGTCATTATCTCAAAAAATAGCCAATATCCTTAAAATCTGACATCATCAATGTGAAAAGCGACCTAAAATTACCCTTCGCTGAAAGTTTCTTTAGGATTAGTCCAGTATTCATGAAAATATAGGCAAAAGATCGGCAAATTTGTCACCGTTAGCGCCCGTTTTGAAGAAAGCAACAAGCATCACGATATCACCATTTTACAAGCAGAAATCATAAAAAATGTGAGTTAAATTTGGTACTAACCTATTCCATAGCATTTTGCCATCAATCTGATATAAATATTTCACTTTTTGAGCTTGAGTTTTTGTTTAAATCTCCACAAAAGCTTTGGTGCGCGAAGTTAGGTCACACTTTTTCTGAACGGTTTTCAAGCACAGCCCGCATTCGCCGATCGGAATAGAATTTTGAGATCGCGATACTGGCGAAACCCCTTGACCTACTTTACATTTTCGTCCATGATTTTATAGTTTACGATCTTGCCGTCAATGTGGTAACTATTTCTTGAATTGGTTTTGTATAAATTATGAATAATTTGTGGACAAAATTAAGCCTGATGAATATTTTTGAAAAGTGCGCGAAGTTTGGACACCCCATCATACATAAATCGTATTTAACCAGAAATGAATACATTACATTTCTGAGATATTACTTTTATTTTTGAGGAAGTTAGTCTATTTCTTAAAAACTGATTTTTTTTCTGAGAGATACTGCATTTATTTCTGAAAGACTACATGTATGAGATACTACATTTATTTTTGAGTTTCTTTATTTTTGAGATTGTTAATTTGAGCCCTTTTGACTGCCCATAAGAGATGAGTTCTGCTATAGATGCACTGCCGAAGTAATATATTTTTTTTACAGGGCTAGGAACGGAAACGAAGTTAAAAATGGCCGACCAGTGTGCAACAAAAATGAAGTGGGCCAACGAATCGAGCCCCGAAATGGTGAGGGGACAGAGCTTCGATGTTGGTCCCCGCTATGTCAATCCAAGCTACATTGGGGAAGGGGCTTATGGAATGGTTTGGTAAGTAGATCTAGTTATCATGTTCCACTTCCAGTCACTTTCGAATTTGTCATCTGAGATTGAGAATGTACGGTACACTGACTGTGCTGCTATGCTGAGTGCTGTGTGTGACAGTGACTGAGAGTGTGTCCCGAACTTGCTGAACTGGGACCTCGGACTCGGTCATATGATGGGGGACCTAAAGCTACGCACTTTGTTTTCAAACAATAAAAACTGTCCCAATTTTAATATTTCAACAAAATATATTTCACTAATTTGTGGCAAACATTCTAAAGATCATTAACCAAGTAGAAAATATCACAAAACTCACTAATACGAAAATCCCGTCGTGTTTTTCGAACACCTCTTGATTTCGCCGCCCGATGTAGACATGTAGAAGGGGTCCTAAAGCTACGCACTCGATATATCATGCAAAAAAATAGTATTTCCTGTGCCTCAATTTCTAAAATATATTCAAATTATTATACTTATAGGATAAAATGAAAGCGAATATAACTCCAAACTTCCTAACAGTTGTTGGTTTTCTCTCCATTTAGAGATTTACTGCAGCCTCTGTAGAAAAAAATTAATAGGAATTGTTCATCACTCTGCAATCACAGTTCCACACACAGAGTGCGCATTTTGCCATTGAAAACTGCATGCGTGATGAGTGGTGCGTAGCTTTAGGACCCCCTACCATACATCATGTACATGTCGGTCGCTACTGAACTATTTTTAATGTAGACAGCTGGCAGCCGTCTGTTTCGAGGAGTTTTTAACATTTTTTTATTTCTCCTCGTACACAGACGGCTCGCTAGCGTGCAGCCACCATTAGGGGACTTGCAATGCAAAATCCCCCCGTCGGGGCTCTTCAATTTTTGTCTTTAATGAATAAAATTTTTGAAAATAAACGCTACCAAAATGCAAATTCATATTCCCTCTTGGCATTAATTGCCAAAAAACAGAGAAAAATCAAGTTAAAGGGAACAAAAACAGTGATTTACCTCGGCTGTCACGCAAATTCACTTCTCCGTTTTATCTGATCTTAAGTACATAAACATATGGCCATTGATACCCCTTTCATAAACCCAATAAAAATGAATTAGGCGGCTAATAGCAGCATAATTTGGTCGTAAAATTGGAGGAGGACAAGAGTTATCCGCATTACTCTGATGCTGCTATTATCCGCATAATAGCAGCATCGGGACAAGATTTTGAGTTTATGAACGCATTTCCAAATAATGCGGATAATCGCCATGGTGACCCTTTTCCCGCACGCGCGCGATTCACGAATTGTTTACGTCCTCAATCGAACGAATTCGCAAGTGCAGCGAGCTAGCTCGGTCCGCATGCTCGTCTACCCAACGTTAGCTGAACGATCGATGGTCAATTTGCCTTACTATATCTTGAATAAAACTTTTCTTCAAAATATATAGGCCTAAGTGCATTTTTTATTATAATACATAAATAATACATGAAAATGAAATATATTGCTTCATCAATGACTTGCATCACAACGAGAGCATTAGTAATTTTTAGAATGAAAATCTGTAGAGCCTAGGCCTTTTTGATCGAGGATGAGCAAACAATATTTACGTAATAATATATGGCCGGCAGCACGCGTTCGACAGGCAAATAAAACATCCATCTACAATCCGTGAGGCATTTGATTTATAATTTCTGCATTGAAATTCCGTAAAAAAATAAACTTTACAGCAAGAAATACGTGAGTAGGCCTAGTAGGAGGGTTGAGAATGCCGAAAGCACAAGCAGGGAGCTACCAGAATTGGACTCATGAAGAGGTCCGACTATTACTTCTCATTCGCACCGACAGAGAAATCGACAGGCAGATGAATGGGAAGTGTAGTGATACACCTGCCCTGGAAAAGATCTCTTGTCAACTGAAGGAGCATGGGCACAACAGAACCGCTTCACAGGTAAAAACCAAGCTAAAGAATTTAAAGAAAAAGTTCATGGCTGTCAAGCTTGCGAATAAGACAAGCGGTCAAAAGAGACAAGAGATGGAATTTTATGATCTCTGCTTTGAAATCTGGGGACAAACGGCTGCCGCAGAGCCCGTCAACATCGTAAGCTCCAGCTCGACCTCCCCCTCAGTCCCTGGTTCGGGCTCGGCTAGTTCCCTACGTGCAGCTGTGCAAGCACCAGACAATATAAATGACGACACCAGTCAGACAAGCATTCTCTCGATCTCGTCCGTCAGTGATGGCGAAGACAGCGACCATATCACTGATGATGATGATGATGATGAAGTTGCTGCAATGATGAAGTTAGCAGAAAGTCTTGAAAATCCACAGCCGCCTCCTCGAGTTCAGCAAGGATCTCAAGCTCGCCCTCGGGGTAGTACTACTAGTGCCCCTCCTGCTACTACGACTACTACTACTACAAGTACAAGTGCTGGTAATGGCAGTGCAGAGGAGGCTCGACCTCCACCTCGACGTGAATGGCACCCTCGTGACCAAAGTGGAGGTAAATTATTTTTGGTTAGTCTTATTAAGTTCATGAATATTCAACGGTAATTGGTTGATAGTTTGGTTGTGTACATGTAAATAAATAGTAAAACTGATAAGGGGGATTTAGTCTTTGGTTTATTATCGATTATCTTTTAATTCATTTATTTAATTTTTATTTACAGGTACTTATTTATTTATTCATCTGTTTCAAGTGGCCATAAAAAGGCATTACAAACTGAGACAATCCATCAGAGTTGCTAATTTTCCGGATTTTTCCGGAATTCCGGATTTTTTCCTTTGCTGAAAAATATTCCGGGAAAAAAAATCGATTGTCAAAGTGAAATCCGTAAAAATTTCCCCTCCAAATCTTGTCACGGAGTTCGCTACGGAGAGCGCAATTTCAATTTTGGATGGCCAATTTGCGCAGACGGAAAATTATTAGCGTTTTGCGCAGCATGAAGTTTAGCTGGTACGGTACGCGCGAGCAATACATTGTAGCAGTTGCAAACGCCGCTGTATACCCTGCAGGGATACGGGTGTCAGCGCTATCCCAGTCGGGCGATCGCCCGGTAGAACCGCTCGAAGCACGGCCCGGTGTGGCTGCAATTGCCTGCTGCTGCGTGAGTGATAGGTTGTCTGCCGCGGGATTTCAGCTGAAAACCTATTTGCTACCATGAAATATGTGTTCTCTGGTGCGTATTCATCAATTCATATGTGTGAACTATCCATCATTTTGATAGAAATTGTGATATATGGATTTTCAATAGTATAGGATTGTCTTGTTGATGAGTACAGTGAGTGAAAAAGGGCACCCCAGCTGCTACATACACCCGTCCCGAGTCGCACCCATTGGCCGCAGCATATTAACCCGCAGCAGGTTAACCCGTACCGTAATGAGTAGGCCCTACGGGTTACATGATTTTTTTTTTTGAGCACCTTTCTTGCCTATGATATGAAGTTTATTATGTCATTAATTATTTGTTATGTACTACTGTAGATTAATGATTTCAGCCCTCTAAAGAATAAGAAAACGTTCCAGCTTCAGGGGGCTTCGCCCTTGACCCCGCCAGGGGCCCTGGGCGGGCCCCTGGACCCCGGCCTGGGTTTTCAGGATTTTTTTGAGCTATCAGTTAGCATCTCTGATCCATAAAGCAGTCAAGCATATTTCAATTGGATCCTTACCACTGTACCAGGCTGTGTAAGATCCAGCATGGATTAAAAATGAAATGAAAAGTCTGCCAAAACCAATCTGATATTACATCTTACCCGAAATTCAAACTGATAATCGATCGTGTACATGCATTGCAACTTCATGATAATTGTATATTGCCATCGTAAAATGCCCTTGGTTAGAACCAGAACAATATTTTTCATGCTTCTCATCCCTATTTACTTTCTTTTCTTGTATACTTCTCAATGTAGCACCACCAAAGAAGAAGAAGAAGACAAAGGTTCAAGAATCGATGCAGGCAGTCTCTGCAGCATTAACAACGCACTTTAATGATGCAGAGGAACGACAACAACAGTCGGAGGACAGACGTATTGCAGCTCAAAGAGAGTGGGAGGAACGGCTGGAAGAGCGCCAGGAACAAGCACAGCGCAATCTTATGAGAGAGATGAACCAGCAAACTACATCTCTAATCAGTGGACTATGGCAAATGATGACGCAGTTCCAAAGCCAACCTCAGCCAGCAATGGGGCAGTTCAATCTCCGTCCTCCCACTGCAGGACCCACACAAACAGGAGTTCAACGACACCAGCACAGCACACATCAGATTGACGAGAACACCACATCAACAACTCCACCAAGCATGTACCAGTTTTTTACCCCACCACAGCGTCAGCTCCGAGTACCTCATGTTGTTGCAGGCAATCAGCACCATCAGCAGCATGCATCACACTCGCCAAATTTGCCAACAGACAATGAAGAAAAGCAATACACATCACTGTAAGTGGAGACTGACAAATTTCTCTCAGTGGTCCTGTGAAGATAGATGAAGGGAATACGAAACAAAGAACAAGCAAACAAGATATACATACCATCATCCCAGGAAGTTTGCCTCTCGTTTTTATCAAGTCTTTTTAATCAGTCTTTAGTGCAAATATCATGTGAATATTAAGACAACTCACAGCAGATTTGATGTTATATAGATTATTTCTATTTCTCCACTTTTTGTGTGTGTGATTTTATTTTTGTATTTATTAATTTATATTTATTTCTTGTTATTAATATTTTTTTGGGGGGATGCACCCAAAGTGTGATAATAACATAGTCATTGACTGATTCCCCCCGTGCAATAATGTGGCTCACTGGCGATCCATTCCCGATGAACAAAAAGTAATTTTAACTGAAATATGTGGACTGATGGGTAGAAAAAATATTTTTCCTTAAATTAACCAAGAGGACTAATTTTGGTGTCTGTTCATAGTTTATTATTGCAGGGCTTAAAAAGTGCAGTGTATTCATCTTATCTACATGTATAATGTTATTGGAAGACTACATGTACTTATAAAGAAGTGAATGAATCATGGTTATAATGTATTTTTGTTTGGTGCTACAGTACACATGTGCATCTCTTCAAAACGTATACAGACCTATGAATTCAAGTCAGTTTCAGCAATTTCATTATCAATTGTTTTTTTTTTAGACATTTATTAGAAAGTGTAAAGAAGGGATTGACTTCTACGAGCAGCTGTTATTCTTACCTTGACATGTAAACGCCTACTCTACCTCCTAAAGTATTCATTTTGGTATGTGTAAAGCAGGTCTGCTGGGTTGAACATGAGATTGAGCACAAATTTTCAAACCAACTGACCTGCAGTATTCCTACCATGCCATTTTCAGGAAGTTTGCTGTAGATTATTTTATTTGAATATGTAAAGATTAATTCGGAGATGGTACGGGTTGTTTTTAAATATTTTCTCATGCAATCCTTGGTGGGCAGTTAGTATGATTGTTCTTTTTGTTGTGGACATGCTGGAGGTGTATAAGAAGGTATTCATTGTAGACATAGGTAGGGAAGTGCTGTTGGTATAGGTACTAGGTTGTTTTTGTGCACTGTTTTCCATGTTTAAAGGACAAGTCCACCCCAACAAAAACTTGATTTGAATAGAAAGAGAAAAATACAACAAGCATAACACTGAAAATTTCATCAAAATCGGATGTTTCGCTTCATTTCACAAAACAGTTATATGCACATCTCGGTCAGTATGCAAATGAGGGAACTGATGAATTAACTCACTATTTCGTTTGTATTTTATTATATGAAATATTTTGGTTTTATGTGAAATGAAGTTTCATCCCTTTCTGAGCAAGTGGAATTCCATTATTTTAACATTTTGTGCTTCAGGCAAGGAGGTCCTAATCATCAAATTCGTAAAAATTGAAATATTGTATAATTCAAACAAATAAAAACAAAAGAAATAGTGACATCATAGACTCTCTCATTTGGATGTAACTGGCCCGTTCATATAAATATTTTGTTAAAAATAAGCGAAAGTTTGAAATGTCATAACTTTCTTATTTTACATCCGATTTTGGTGAAATTTTTAGCATTGTGCTTGTCTGATTTTTCTCTATTGATTCAAATCAACATTTTTCTGAGGTGGACTTGACCTTTAATGATTGTTTCCTCATGAAACTATACTTTGATATGTTTATTTAACTATAAAGAGTGTTGTGATAATGTTAGAGTAGATATCAGTATTTATAGTTTGTTCTTGCCCAAGTAGTTCAGAAGATACACGATGGCAAATACTATTTGTAAGAATTTGATGTATAAAGTGTCTACCAAAGATTCCTGAAACGTGAAGTTACTTTTTTCAGTGTGTTGCTTTTTTTTTAGGTTAGTTTTTGCAATTCAGTCTTGCAAAATTTGTAGATATTTGTAAACATTATTTAGGACTAAACTTTCATACATGTATACATTGCATGTTTTTATAAAGCATAGTTGTTGAGTATTTGTAGCTTTTAGTTTGTTCTTGCCAACTCTGGTTATGTACTCCTCAGTTTTAAGTTAACTTTTCAATACTTATGTTTTTATACGAAAATATTTTTGTAAGCAATAACTTTTTTGTGATTGGTTCCATTATTAAAAGCTTTATGGTGCCCACTGATATAGCAACATTTACTTGTCGTATAAAAAGATTTCAGTGCAAGAACCTTGACTGCTCTGTAAAGTGGAACCTTGTTATAACAAGGACCTCAGAATCATGAAGATTATGTTTAAGAGCTACATGTACAACCTGCAAAATTAGGTCATCAGGATTTCTAAATTATATCCGATGCCTTCATAACAAAGTTCCACTGTACATTGAAATTTGATGTATAAAGTGTCTACCAAAGATTCCTGAGACGTGAAGTTACTTTCTTCACTGTGTTGCTTTTTTTAGGTTAGTTTTTGCAATTCAGTCTTGCAAAATTTGTAGATATTTATAAACATTATTTAGGACTTAACTTTCATATACATTGCATGTTTTTATAAAGCATAGTTGTTGAGTATTTGTAGCTTTTAGTTTGTTCTTGCCAACTCTGGTTATGTACTCCTCAGTTTTAAGTTAACTTTTCAATACTTATGTTTTTATACGAAAATATTTTTGTAAGCAATAACTTTTTTGTGATTGGTTCCATTATTAAAAGCTTTATGGTGCCCACTGATATAGCAACATTTACTTGTCGTATAAAAAGATTTCAGTGCAAGAACCTCGACTGCTCTGTAAAGTGGAACCTTGTTATAACAAGGACCTCAGAATAATGAAGATTATAATGTTTAAGAGCTACATGTACAACCTGCAAAATTAGGTCATCAGGATTTCTAAATTATATCTGATGCCTTCATAACAAAGTTCCACTGTACATGAGAGAAAGGGGAGCCCAAGGGGGGGGGGTGGAGTGGGTGTAGAGAGATAGAGTGTATGTGTGTGTGTACAGTACATGTATGTCCAAGGGCGAGTGTGCTTGCGTATGCCAGGGAAAACAATACACGGGGGCTCGGGGCGAATTCGCCCCCAAAATGCTCGAAAGAGCCCTGGAAAATAAAAAAAGAGCCCCCGAAAATCTACATTTACTGCAATGTTAAAGCTTATCCAAAATTGCTGATTAAAGCAGTCAGGTTTGAAGGTATCTCGCGTAAACTGACAACTGTTTTTAAGGGCACACTTAACTAATATTAAAGGGGAATGAAACCTTTGGAACAAGTATGCTTGTGTCTAAACAGAAAAACCAAAGAACAAGAACAAAGAAATTTTGAGAAAAAGTGGACAAATGATGAGAAAGTTACATGTATAAGCATTTGAATACTGCAATCACTAATGCTACAGAGATTCTCCCATTGGCAACGCAAGAAGGATGTGTGATGTCACTTGTGAACAACTCCCTTTGATGGACTAAAATACCCTCAAAATGTCTTGCTTTTTTCTTATGGTGATACAAACTATTTATCCATGATGTATTCTTCAAAAATCTCTATTACATGCCCTCCTATAGAAAGAACACATGATCTACTGATATATGTGATAAAAGAGGCAATACAAGTGAAATATACCGTATACTAAATGAAGAGAGTTGTTCACAAGTGACATCACACATCTCTGTCGCATTGCCAATTTGAGCATCTATCATTAGAGATCGCAATATTTAAATGCTCATAACTTTATCATTATTTGTCCGATTTTCCTCAAACTTTTGTTGATCTGCTTCTTTGATTTTTCTGTTTTCACACAAGCTATTTTGTTCCAAAGGTTTCATTCTCCTAAAATACATTTCAGTAGAACTATGTTAACATCACCACATTACATTGGCCCGTATTCTGAAGTCAGGTTTAACTTAAACTCAGGTTTTAAGTTGTGGTTTAAGTATGGATAGCCAATTGTTACATAAATCATTAACATTAGATATGTCATATTTCAGCTCATTTGGCTCTCAAATCATTCATAATTGTCTAGGAAGGATAAAATGATGATTGTCTTCATCATAGATGAATCACGAAAGAGTACAATAAACATAAGAACAATACAACTGAATAAATATTTTGACACTTTTGGCTTCCCATAATTTTAACACAGAGTTAGACCATGGTCTAAGTTAAACCTGACTTCAGAATACGGGCCATTGTATCTTCAAATGAAACAAAAATGAAATCCTGGAAAACACAGTTCTGATTGATAACTTGAAAAGTAACATTTATTCCAAAAATATGAAGGAGAAAATAAGAAAAAATCTCAATAAATTCAATGACAAAAATTTGCCTGCATGAAAAAAAAAATTCCTGATTTAAGGGATTGAATGAAGTAAAAAGAGGGAGAGAGAAGTAGTTCCCAGAGCCATTGGCGAATACAAATAATTATGAGAAAATAAGGGGTTGAGTCGGGTTGATAACATTGGTTAACATAATTTGAAACCTTTATAAAGTTCAAGTGTGAAGTTGCTTAACTGTACAACACATTTACGTATAGAAAAATTTAAGTTTCGGACAAACAACTCGAAATGGCACAAGATGAGATAATAGGCATTTAGAGATTTGTGCTGGTGAGCAGCAAGTACATGTAGATCAATAATACCCTGTATTAACTCGAAAGACGTTTTTATTATTTATATTTCAAATTTAGCATGATGATGGAGTGAAAAAGTCAATGATCTCTTTGATTAGTATTTCATTATTAAAAATGAAATTTTGGAATACACGGCCTTTCTGTGAAAAATAGGGGAAAAACAAGTTTTTGTCTGTAGAGGTTCACGGAAACAAAACTTTTCTTCCAAGTTGCAATAAAGATAAAAAAATGCAATTTACCATAAGCTGCCACTTTAAGTTTGAAATACTTAGTAACTATTTCTTTCATATCAGGTACGATGCTTTGATTAATCATCAAACGACATTAATGATCATATACTGTCACAGATGTTCACACTGCAACTAAAATAGGAGTCCTTGGTATCCATCATTTTGTATGTATTTTAAGCCCTCAAAAAATTCATGATAGCTTCCCGAATGGCTCTTGCCTCAGCATCACGGCCTTGTCTACGTACAGGGTTATTAATCACTGGCTGGTGCACTCGTCTCTCTTCTTCTCGTCGGACATCCCATTCAGGGTAATAATGTTCCCTGTAAACCTCACATATGTTGTGAAGCACACAACATACCGCTGCTACCTCTGACGCGAAGGCAGTATCGACATCATTCCGCTTGAGAAGGCGCCTCCATCTCCCCTTCAGGCGCCCGAAGGCATTTTCAACGACCATCCTCGCTGAGCTCAGCCTGAAGTTGAAATTGTGCTGGTCCCTGGTCAAATGCCCGGTGTTGGGGAACGCTTTCATTAGCCATCGTTTGAGGGGGTAGGCCGGATCCCCGATGATCACTACAGGTACTTCCACTCCATCAATTATTCGGTTATGCTGTATGAATAAGTTCAAAGAAATAAATGCAATGTGATTTTTTGTCGAATATTAAGAGCCCATACAGCAGTACATTATGCAATAATTATACAAACCATACAAATAAAGAATAAGTGGGAAATTCAAGACAGATAAATTTTGTTATTGTGATATATTTCTACAATACATAGCAATATATAGAATGGGAAACCCTTGCGTACAATATTTCAAACAATGTACAAAAATGAAATCATTTTTATTTCCAGTAGTGCAGTTACAATTTTAACAAATGTTGATACCCTCTACTCGGTGGCGTTCCTAAGATTTTCCACGGGGGGGGGGGGCAAAACCGTCCACCAAAAAATTTGACATGCAAAAAAAAAGGGTCTTCAATGAGAAATAAAGGATTTTGTACCAGAAAAAATTTGACAAGCCCCCCCCCCAAAAAAAGGTGTTCATGCTCGTCAAGGGAGGGGGGGGGACAAAAAAGGTCTTTCAAGCTCGTCAGGGGGGGGCAGGGATACGTCCTTTGCATGGGTTATGGCTCGTCAGGGGGAGGGAAACTGCCCCCCCCCCTCCCCATGTAGGTACACTGTAAAAACGATTGGTCAAAATGACCAATCTGTTGGTTAATATGTGTCCGACCAAATTATTGGTTCAAATCGACCAAAATTTTGGTTGATATTGACCAATTTTATCGGTCGGACACATATTAACCAACAGATTGGTCATTTTTACCAATCCTTTTTAAGAGTATACGCTAGTGCCTCTACTTCTATTTAGTCATTGTCTTTTTACGTTCAGGCTAAAAACAAAACCAAAATGAATATGGTTAAAATATCAATCGGAAGAGAGAGCATATTTCTGGTTATTCGATCTTGGAGCTACCTGCATATCATTCCTACCAATTCCTTCATTACCACAACCTTGTTCAAAAGGATTTTGTAAATATACTTTATAGCATGAAAACTTGCCTCTTCTGGAAACAACTGGCCATCATTCTCCGCTCTGTGGAAAAAATCAGAGTTCGCCAACACCCTCGCATCGTGAGTCCGCCCTGGCCACCCAATATTAATGTCTGTGAAACTGTGAAAGAAAAGAAAAATTGGAAATTTCAACCACTGAGAAGAAATAGTTTGCAACAGCCAATGCACAATTAGTTAATGCTAATAATGAGCCTGGATGAGCAAAATTTTACTTACTGTTATGAAAGGCACAGGGGGTAAGTTTTCTTTTTTTTAAACATTTATTTTGATTGGTAAATGAAAGCTTTAAGGATTTAAAAAGTCAAGATAATCACCTTGTTTTCATGTTTATTGAAAGAGGTGCATTGCTGAATCCAGAATACATGGTAATTACCAGCTTTGAGATGAAGTTCAGAAAGGTTTTGGCCGTTTTGTATTTATCAAGCCTGTCAACACTATCAGTATTGAATTTACTGATAATTATGCAATGTGCTGAATTAAAGTGAGAAAGTATTATCCACGATGATATTAAAACACACATAGCGGCACATCGGAGTAAGCCTCAATTTTTTGTGTAATGTTTCAACAAAGATAACGATTTCACTGGGATCTGGTTTATGGTTAGACAATTCTCTCTCTGAAATGAGTAGATCTACATTATATAGGGATAAACTGCCTTTTTGTTCCAGATATAACTATTGTGAGGTATTTTAGCAAGCCATGTTTCATTCATTTTTATTTTAAAGTATGCTTTAATGATATTACCAGTAATTGTGGTCCACTATCGCCTGGAGAATGATTGAGTGCCAACCTTTCCTATTGTGATAATCGGCGGGACTGTCGCAGGGAGCAATGATGGGAAGGTGTGTGCCATCAATGGCTCCAGCACACTGGGGAAACCCCCTCCGTTCGAAACCATTTATTGTTTCTTGAATGCGATGTCCGGCAGGGAGGGATATGTACTGATGCAATAGAGTCTCCTTTATCGCATGGCAGACCTCTCTGGTAAGGTTACAGAGAGTTGATATACCAATTCCAAATAAAGTTGCAAGGCTCCTATATTCGGTCGGGGTTGCCAGCCACCACAGAACAATTGCCAGTCTTTTCTTGTAGTGAATGGTTCGCGGCTGTCCATTCGGGGTTCTTTTATCAAGTAGGGGTCGGAGCTGTTCTGCTATATATTCAAATGTGTCACGGGACATACGAAAATGCTTCCGCCATTCCTGATCGTTGAAGTCAGGGGCGCGGGCATCATCTCTCCACAAAGCATGTGCATGTCTCCGCCGCCAGAATGTCCGATTACATGTCCTACCGTTGAATACAGCAGAAGCGATGGAGATCGAGGTGAGTAACCAACGGCGTCGCTGGAAACGACGGCGATTCCTCCTTGTTTCTAGATCGAACAGAGCCCGCTTTCTCCTTAGTTTTTGCCTGAACTGTAATTTCATCTGGTTGAGCAGTCGTATGGTTTTCAACTGAGTATGTGCGATCACCAAATTAGTGACGATTATTTGCCAGAGAAACATATTGGGAAAGAGCGAGAGATGAGTGCATGTATATGTACGGTATATCCAGTGCAGTGGTATAATTTTGAGATTTCGCGCGCGGCAAGATACACGGAAGTGCCATATCCCGCGCCCCGGAAACACAACCCCGTCGGAGGGACGTGTGCGGTTGCCATGACGATTATCCGCCTTTTTCAGGACGGGCGCTCGTAAAAATAAGGCGGCTTATTTTCGGAGTTTATGAACGCAATTTTTATTGAATTATCCGCATTACTCTTAGGCGGCTTATTTTTATTGGGTTTATGAAAAGGGTATGAGTTCCCTGTACAGATCACGCTAGAACTTCGGTCTCTGTATTTGGTGAGTGAAGCCAACGGAGTTCAGCTGAACAACCAACATAACAGAGACCGAAGCTTTTGGTCTATTTTTAATGCAGCTTGCAGGCTCCACTTTGCACCGCTCCAATAAACAATTACATCAGGCTTTGAGAAAGTATAGTGAAATTATTTATCCGAGGTTGGTCTGGCATTTACTATTTATAAATAGTTTTGCCAGTCCAACTGAGGATTAATAATGGCTAATGCTTTTGAATGATAAGCATCATATTTGTTTTAGGCCTACAATATATCCTTGTTTTGTAACCAAAATCGGCATTATCGTGATATTGGGAACCACCGTTCACTTCATACAGCAGCGCTTTATTCAGTCACACGCACGGTTCCCTATTTCCACCTCCATACACTTTGTACACAAGTGCGCGTACACAAATATACGAGTGGTTCCCAAAACCACGATTTGGCCCCAAAATCTATGCGCTGAGCTTGGATAGTCCAGTTTTTTGCATTGAATTAACTACTTTTCATCAACAATGATCGAGCCACTGAGCTCAGCGGAACGCAGATTAGTGTTTGCGCCGACGCATCGCGGTACTTGCCCGGGTCCGGGAGAGAGAGCTCGCTGGCCGGTGCACCCGAGAGTTTAGCTAAATAACATCCAGTTTTCTGAAATAATGACATCAGAATATTGGTATAGCGAAAAATGTATCGAGGTCTGATGTCACGCAACATCATAGTTGAAATATATTTGGTCACATGATGCTATTTGGACCAATCACTATACATGATTCAATCACTCATTCAATGAACAAGGCACTTGTTCACTGCTACCACCCTGCCTGTGGGGAATCTACAGGTAGAACTATGGTATGCCGATGTTGTACAGACACACACTTTGAAAAATCATTAAAATATCACTTTTGTGACCAAAAATACTAATTTCCATACAGTTGCAATTTATTTTTCATTAGTAACTTGGGAATGATTTTTGTATTCACCAGAGCGCTCAACAACTTGAATTTTGGGCATATTTATGTGTACGCCCTCTATTGGTGGAAAGTAATATGGCAAGAAAATTTTCATTTTTTATCTCTATTTTTAATTAAGAAAAAAATGATTTAAAGAATCGAATTTACTTAAGAGCCAAATTGTATGAAGAATAGTTGTAATGGAATCTGTCAGTGTAAAAAATCAAGCGTTTGCCCCATAGAAAAAGAGAAAATAAGCCAAACATTGCCACCCTTATTTTGCCACACATGGAGATACAACACATGTATAACTGAGAACAAGGTTATATCATAACCTTTTTCATTTCTTTTCTTTGATGTGTCCTTTAGAATTGTTCCTCTTCTTTTTTTTCTAATTATTATTATTATAAAGACTATCAGGTTACCACATGATCCTGTCCCTTCTAACGACACTGTCCAGAGATCGTCCTGTCTCTACGGTGTAGACAGGGGGCTCGCTTTAGGATACTCTATAGTAAGCCTGAGTCATATCGATTATTTTGAAAACCGGTGTTCGACAGCTCTAATTCGATCGAACATCGATGCATCGAATATTGAAGGCGGGGAAAATTTAGTCTTTTGTTTTTGCGTCGATGCGATGCGCTTTGCATATGCACTACGCACTGACGGTACGCGCTGGCGTTGGCCGGGTGAGCGTTGCACAAGCAGATGACAGAGCAAAGTTCGTTTGTATTTTCCATGATCACAAAACACACAAAAAAAGGCCGGGGACCAAAGCAGAATTCTTCCCAAAATATCTTCAACAATGATATTTGCAGATGACAACATATAAGTTTAAAATGAAACAATAATAAAGACATGAATCACGCAGAGTCGATCCGAATGATTTTCGGTCGACTAGCATTCGCAGTCCATTCACCAGCCCCGTCCGCAGCTCCGTACACTCACTCTCCCGAAACGACAGGCGTGCTTGACGTCAGCGCCAGCAAACAAGTGCAATCAACGGAGAGCGCTGTAACTTGCCTGAGATTGTGTAGTTGGATCCAAAATGAGCTCCAAATAAATTTATGGGAATAAATACGTAATTTTCTCTGGATGGTCATTTGAATTGCTATTCACTGATGATTATAACGATTGTGAGGAAAGATTGTGGAATATGAGTTATGACGATGTTCGAGAATTAATCCTGATAATGACAATCCAGTTTTTTAGACGCAATTGAGCATGCGATCAAAATAAATACGAATGTTTCGAATCGAGCCCTAAATTCATCTAAATTACGATTTAACACGATTTTATGGTCATACTAAGAATATTGACGATGTCAGCAAAGTATGTTATGTTCATATGGAAGAAATAATACTGGGATTATTTCTATTGTTATTCCATCTCTGGACGTCTCCTCCAAGTTCCGAGAAAATAAGCACAATGCGCATGCGTGTTTGATGACGTGTGACATATTTTCCCATTCATGAAATCAGAGCCCAAAGTTGGGCACAAACTAGCTTCAAATTGATGGGAAAAAATATCAAACGCAATTTTCTCTGTTTTGTCATGTAAAATGTTATTATATGGTGATATTACGAACTTGAACCGAGTTTTTGCATGTAGACAATGTTCGAGAATCAATCCTGACGTGACGTGATGATTATTTTTTTTTTAGACAAGTGCACTAGCTCGACTCAAGAAGTCAAGTCGATCGTCATGAGATGTCCGCCATTGAAAATTGAAACGAAATACAAACGTTTCACATCAAGCTCTAAATTTATATTAATGATTATCATATGCAAATTATTGTTAAATATTACGATTAAATAATGTTCTATGGTCATGATTTTAATATTGTTCATGAAAGCAAGATTTATTTTACGTTGATCGCGTCAATTTCCGGCCATTTTCTGGTTTGATTAAAGAACAGTACTGCGCATGCACGATCGATGGCCATGACTTCCATTCATGAATTCATCGTGCATAAATTATCTCGGCACGAGCAGACGAGTAAGACTCGAACTGTGATCGAAATAAACTTCAAATTAATGGTGAATAGCATCATAATTACTCAATCGGTTTCATTTTGGGGGCAATAGAAATCAAGTAAGTAGTAGTAAAGTTGGACATTACTGATATTTTGATGATTGATTGTGTAAACCAAACGAATCGGCCGGCCGACGTATTTTTTTTTTTTTTTCGATGCACCGATTTTGCAAAATCTGCACCGGTGTTCGATGACATCGATCGAACACCGATTTTAAAATCGATTCGACTCAGGCTTACTCTATAGTCTTGAAACTCGAGAAGAAATAGAGAAATAAACTGTAATGAATCTTTTCCCGTGAAATGATCTCGCATATACCATTCAAATACATGTATGTCCGTTTTGTTTTGTAAAGAAAAGGTTAAATTTGATATGGGGAGATTCGGATGATTTGAAATTTATGGTGGCATCCAAGATGAGGGCTTTAATAAAGGAAATGGTGCATGTAAGATGGAAGAGTAAGAAATTGAGCTTTTATTTATTGTAGATGTCTTTTTTTAAAAATGTTTTTTAGGCAAGACTTCCATATGTCCCCTTCACTAAAATTAAAAAAAAAAACATGGAGGTTTATCAAGAATTATCTAACATATATCTAAGAGATTTAAGAAGGAAAAGTTTGATACATACCAAAATATGGCTTTATTCCGTCAAAAATTCGAATGTGTGTAATTTCCAATGGCATTGGTTTATTTAGTCAGAAAAATAAATACCCAATACAGGCCTGCCCAATAGTTGACTAGTCGTAATATCAGTTAACTGTTATGAAACCCATAGCTTTCAACAATTTCTGCTAGCTCAGTGAGTAAGGCGACAGACTGGAGATGCTCTGTTCTGCAGCGAGAGGTTCGAATCCAAGTTCCCACCAAAAGTAAGAAGAAAAAAAAGAAGAAAAAAAGAGAAAGAAAGAAAGAAGGGGGTTTTGGAGAAGTATTTTTTTAAATTAGTGGAGGGGACATTAGAAAGTCTTTCCTTTATTTACAATAAATGTGAATTTTTTCCCACCTTTGCCACTCGGGGGTATCCGAACCAGTTCACTGTCTTGAAGTTTGGGTAGGTGGAGCGTAGTGTAGCGGCAGTGAAGTGGAGTGGAGCATGCACGAACATCACTCGAGGTAACCGTGCATTTACCATAGGCATAGACACGGGACTAGGGTAGATTGTGGTCTTAATTACTTGGAAAGAAAATTGTGAAAACAGAAATTATGCACTTAATAATCGATGTGACTCAAGCTTTATATATAGAAAAATATTTTACCTCCATTCAAATTTTTGCGGAAATATTGGATCAGGGAAAAATCATTAAGATGAAATTTTAAGTCTGTAAGGAGACTTTTTATCTATTGCCTCTTTCACAACAAAATTAATTGAAAAAAAATGTTTTATCTGTCCAAAATTGCAAGAAAAAAATTATTCGTAAGAATTTTTTTAAAGATATTGTATGCTGAAAAAAGAAGAATAATTTCAATTTTTTATAGTAAAGTTGAAAGGTTAAAACTCAGATTTCAAGATGGCTGCTCACATGAAAATTTTTCTTAATTTGGGTAACTTAACTGCCACAAAATAGGGACATGATATATTGACACTAATTGACAGGTAATCAAATTTATCAACATTTTCATGACAGAATGTACATGTAAAGTACAATGATGTGAAACCATGCAACTTTTATGTTTCCACGTGCTCAACTTTGTGTATTGTACATGTAGATGTTAGATCTAGAATTGCCTCGAAAATGTGAATATTCCGTCTTTTTGGACAGAAATATAGTTTCACTTCATTCAAATTAGAAATATTAATTGGTGAAATTATATATATTCATAATTCACTTCAAAGCAGTATAATATGAATTAAAGGGAATGTTTGGTCATTTTTGGTCACTTTTCTCAAACAGTTTAAAGTTTACAAAAAAAATATTTCTATTTTATTTATTCCACTTTTAAAGTAACAAATGTGTTCATATACATTGTGTATCAAGATCAAATTAACTATCTAACATAAGTATTCAACACATGACTACAAAATGTCATAAAATTGAGGAGCCTATTAAGATACAGAGCAGAGCTTGCAGAAAATGAGGATCCCATTGGGAGAAATTATAAGGTATACATGTACTCTGAGCGTAAAAATGTGGAACGGAATAAATATTCATTAAACGTCGGTTAAACGTATTGACTCAGGCCTACTTGAAATACAGAAAAAGGGGGTGTTTTGAAAGATTTTTCTGCTGAATGATAAAGGGCAATTAAAGTTAACAGTTATTTGAACAATGATTCTGTAATGTCATTTTGTCCATCTTTCTTTGTGTTCTTGCATTACTCTCTGCCATTGTTATTTTAACTTTCCCATGTTGTCGATTGGATTGTGCATCTTTTGCAATTAAAACTTGTGTAGAAGTTCAACTACACTGTATACATGTACATCCTGAGGTGTCAAATTGCGCATACCTACAATGCGCACTGGCTAGGCTTGAAGAAGGGAGAAATCGCATTGGAGAGATGGTTGATTAAAAACCCTGATTCTGCAGTGACCACGTCCATGATTTACATGTACATGTATGTTTGTGTTTTAAATCATGATGATTTATGTTTGTGATTCTAGCTTTAAGGGATACTCTGGGTTGAAAATAATTATATCTAAATAAAAAAAGTTTAGCAGTATTTTATGAAAACAGTTATTTGCACATTGTCATGAATGAATATTCATTAGGTGGACTGATGATGTCACCTCCCCATTTTGTTATAATCATTTCATGTTTTCAGATATACAATATATTTAATTAATGTCTAATGCATTCAATCAGTTGTCAATCCAATTTTGTTTTAGTTCTTGGAGTACAAAATTTGAATAAGCATAATTTCTGATAAGGAAAATATACAAAAGAAGAAGTGGGGATATACATTTAACTTCATCAGTATGGTCTTTGAATATTCATGAGGACATGCATAAAACTGTTCACCGAAATAAATTATAATGCAAATAATGTTTTAAAAAACTGTGTCATTGCGATTGTTATGAAATTTTTAGTGTTTGTCTCATTTTTTAAAATTAATTTGTTCAATCATATTATTTTAAGCTTGGAGTACCCCTTTAATATTTGGTCACATAAATGCTGCCCAAGTTGTCAAGATTAGAGAAGCTACAGGCTTCCCATTTCCTTCCTGTTACTGTGGCAAACACTATTTACGTTACATGTACATTAGGCCTACTTGTATCCTTACAGTACAGCCAGGTCAGTTTCAAGAGCTGATGTACTACATTGTACATGTGTAGGCATAATACACATATTGTACGTACAGTATGTATGGTCATTATTCATAGACCAATCAATCAATGTACATGTATACTAGCCTCGTACACCTAGATGTTGGCTTGTATGTTTTATACAAGTGCTTGGACTCTGATCTTAATAATATATTAAAAGGTTTTATGAATGATGAATGATGAATAAGATTAGAAAATCTCAATGAATGCATGAAACTTTTCCTCTAAAATTATTGAAGACTCCTTTGTAGGCTTACATGTACCTTTAGAATCCAATGTCATGAATCAATGTGATGTTGGAGTGATGCCTCTTTCTATTATCCAATTGGATTCTAAAGGTATTCCATTCCTTAAATTGTAGACTTTTATATTTAACTGTTCAATACAAGATCGAAATTCTGAAAGTTGGCTTCGTGTGCATGTACATGTAGGACTTTTTCGATTTTATTTGAATTTACTTGTTGCAAATTCTATTTTGTGATGTATGTACATGTAGGTCTTCTATGCAGGTACATGTGTAAATTATAATGTAGGCCTACATTCAGTGTAGGTGAACTTTCTGCATTTGCTGAAAATAGACATGTCTGTATAATGTCAGTTGACAGCTGAGAACTCAATGTTTGACAAGTATTTGACAAATGTACTTTATTGTCAAGATTTATTGAGGGCTCTTGCATAAATATTTTGGTGAAGGGGCATGGTAGATCACATACACTGTACAGGCCTACATGCATGTACATGGCAGATGAAGGTTATTAGTTTCAGGAATTAAAGAGATACATACAACATGAATGCTGTTTGCAAACTTCAGTACATGAATATGCCTCTATCGATTCCAATAAACAATTTTCTTGGGTGGACTTGACCTTTAAGATTTACATGAAGAGTAGGGTGGTGGGGTAGGCATGGATTAGTCGTGCCTCCTCACTATTTTTCAGTCATAGGATACACTTGTAATTCTTGAAAATAACCAGAATATCAAAATAAAATAAATGTTGGTAGAAATAAGCAAAGATAATAGTACATCATTCATGTCATATCTTTACCATTACAGCATGCACTTATCCATATCTGTAGAATCCTATAGTACCGTAGGGAGGTTGTGGAGGAGGAGGGGGTTGCATACATGTATATGATAAGCTCAAGCTTTGGCATGATATGCCACTGCTGATTACTGTTAACTGGCTGAGATGTGTATAAAACTGTATTTGAAAACTCTAACCAAACCAAAATCCTCAAACAGAATTTAATTAAAGACTGTATTGCTTGATTTCCCTTGTGGCAATATTCATTAAATGTAAATGATTGCAGAATCCCAGTACCGGGTAGTTGGGAACAACAGAAAACGGAATGAAATCTTTAGAAAATGTATGCACAATCCTTCCTTCCAATGTACAGTGTAAGCCTTACACACTTATAAATAAAAGGCTTACATGTACATTTCAATTTACTTGAAAATGAAAGAATACCAGGGTGAATGCATAATATTTCATCTTGTAGGGAGAGTGCTGGATTTGTATGATGTCCCTATAAATCGCACACATGTCTCATAGCAATTTTAAGAATGCTCATACAAATAACTAAATCATCCTTGAACCAGTACATGTATGCAATATGGTGTGTTCTCTATAGATTGTAATTCTTATAAAAAATGATCTGCTTTGTTATTTCAGAATGCACTTGTTTCTTCTCATTACCATAATAGCATTGTCAGGGGTTTTCCTTAGAAAATGGAATTACATAACTTTCAATTGCAGAAATGTGGAATTTATATTTTGCATATCTTGCCCAATATATTTAGATAGGGTACATCAATTTTTGATATAATCTTCAGGAAATGTGGAAGTCCAATTTCACTTTGAACTGTTCAATTCAGCTTCATAATCACATAATCATAATACCAGCAATGCTCAAAATATGGTCCATCTTAAATGTATCTGCAAATGATGCAAATCGATAACACAAAAATCAAATTTCTATATAAGGTCCAATGCTTTAGAACAACCTTCAACTTCATAGTAAAATTGGAAAAATTCAAATGTTTACAATGACGCCATCTTTTTACTTCACCTGATTGATACAGATTTGATTCAAGTTTATTCTCAACTTTGTATACTGCTGTAAGGTGTCATTAAATGTGCATTGTACTTGACTGCTTTTTATGATTTATCACTACAACAGTACTCATAGTGAACATTATTTTTATGCTAAATTGTTTTATTTTTATAGTGGAAATAATTAAATTGAATCTTTCTTTGCTTGCCCCTATAACTTATGCAGTACTGTAGTGTAAGTTTGGCATACTAATGTCACTTTTTGTGGTTATGATGTATATATTCATATTTAACAATTGGGCTCTTTGATATTTTGGGTGTTCAAAATGTGTGTATTTTGTAAATCTGCAAATAAAATGCTTTAAGAATTACATTTAAGCCCATATGGGCTCTATCTGATGGGTATGTTGCACCCATAGTTTTCTCTCTGACCCAATGAATAAAAGTTTGGATGAATAGGCCTACATATTTTTTAATACAGAGAAATATATTTTGTTATAAAAAGGTTAATTGTTAATCAGGAATAATGTTTTTACGTTGATAGACATCCAGTTCTTAAATATTATTACAGGGTATCTATTGAATGACTGTGTTGTCACATAAACATGTAGACCTTTTTTTTAATATACTTGCCATGTGCAGTGGGGATTTCTCTTCTACATGTATTTCCAAATGAGACTGCATGAGAATGAGATGTGAAGAGGTCCATGGTCATAATCATGCTAAATGTCAGAGGACTTTCCCCAAGGAATGCCTTCTTTCATCAAGTGTTGACTAATCCACTTTGCTGCTGGAGTCATGCAAGCTGAGCTTCCTTAAAACTGCAAAACCTATATTACCCAAGATTAAAGAAGACCATGTTTAATCCAGAGAACCACCCTTGACCATCCCAGTATGAAACAAGAATTTGGCTAGGTTTTTTCCCCAATGAAAACTGTAATTCAAAAGAGTAAGTGTAACAGTGATCACTATCAAATCAGATCCTATACATGAACATACGTTTATGTACAGTAGAGTCTAGTTCTCTGTTCTTCTGTAAATACAACGCGTAAAGTTGCAACATGTGCTGTTACATGTACTGTAGTTTCCATCACAAGATCCACCGTTGTCAGTCGTAATATCCATCCTTGTGAATCTGAATCAAAGAGGGACAGAAGAGGGGGAGGGGGGCTGTTATTTGTTTTGATAGCATTAAAAAAATGACATTCTGAAAGTACCCAATTAATAAGTACTTTTTTTAAAGTAGATATTAAAAACACAACCTCTCACATGATTTTGATATCTTAGAGGGGTTTACTGGGCTGAAAAAGGTGATAGAGTATAATTCATCAAGCAAAACGCTAAAAAAATCATCAGAATCAGATGACAATTATTGAATTTGAAAGTGAAGCAATTTTAGGTGAACCATGAAAACAGTTTGATGCATGCCATCATGAATATGTAATAGGTGGACTGATGATGTCATAACCCCCACTTTTCTTTTTCTCATGCTACATGGAATCATAATTTTGTAAATTCATGTGTCTATGATATAGATATGGTACTGTATGGGCATAGACTTATTGGCATTAGTGAAGAATGTAAGTTCTATGAACCGTGTGAAAACGGCACAATGTTTACAGTTAGGTGACTCTTGTCAAATGAATAGGGGACATGAAGCAGGTCTTATTGTAGACACAAAATTGTGGGCCTCAAACTACATGTACCGGTACATGTACATGTATGTGTAACAGGTGTATACATGTAATCTGGAGGTGGCATCAAATTTCACCCGTGAAGTTGGCTTCGAAGCCGGCTCTAAGTCCGGCTTACAGTAAGAAGCCGATGCATGTAACAGGCTTTTGATGCTGCTTCCTTATAGTACCAGGTGGGTGTTTCATAAAGCTGTTCGAAAGTTAAGAGCGACTTTAAGAACGACTGGTGATCCTTTCTTGTGGTGAGTGGTATACACCAAAATGTTCATTGACGATGGTTTAGCGCATATGAAAGGATCACCAGTCGTTCTTAAAGTTGCTCTTAACTTACGAACAGCTTTACAAAACGGACGCATGGTGCTTTAAAAAATATTCGCAATTAAGAGTAGGGGCCAAAGAGTGAGGGATAGGGTAACAGAAAGTCAAATGAGGTACACTGTACTATGTAGCTCCCAGTTACATGTATGACTGTAAAATATGTGGCTGTAAGACCGGTACAGTTCAACCCAACACCATTGCAGCAAGATGGTGTGTCATTTGTATTTACATGTACATGTACATGTATCATGAAGGCTTGCAACGAAACGAATTGAATACATGTACATTTGTATGTATTGCTTTTTTTACTGCTGCATCAGGTTGATACAATCCTAGACTGTATGCATTCAGTGATATTATTGGTGTTTGTCAGAGTGTGACATTGCATTGTAGAATACTGTACATCAGTTCAATGATAAAAGAGAGCTAGCTCTATTGTAATCTTTGTGAATTTAATGTGTTTTGCACTGGTGAAATATGTCACATGAGCATGCCTTTATTACATGTACATGTACGTGTAGGCCCTACATGTATACATGTTGAATATGGTTGTGTTCACTGTCGATTTTCAAATTTAAACTGCAAGTAAAATGCAATTACAAATGCAGAACAGGATCAGGGGGGCGTTTCATGAAAGGTTTTGTTGGACGTTTTATCCGACAAGTCCCATTTTATCCGACAGTGAACATGCCTCTCAGCCAATCAAAGTCATGGAAAGATGTCAGATCTGACAACTTGTCTGATAAAAATATTGATGAAACGCTCCCCAGGGGTGCACCGTTCAGTGTTGAAAATATAAAGCTGATTATACGTTGATCGCCATTAAATTTCCTGCTCTCGTTAGCACAGCTAAAAGTTTGACCTGTGACATAGAAGGTCAATTCAAAGATGTTTCAAAAACCCAATTGTGTTCAATGTAGCATTTCGTTGCATTTGCGATGCTGAAGGACGTAAAATCTGAGCTTATCACGTTTTAAAATGCATCTTTTCCGGTGTTTAAATTTTTCCTTCGAATTGCGATTTGAAAGATATTTACTTTTACGACAGGGAATGGGGGACATTGAACACACCCTATGAACCTAAGTCCACTACACCCCCCATTCACATTCATGAAACTCCATGGGTAGTTGGGTATCTTACACACAGAACAATATATTTGTGTGTTCATATTCAATCAGTCCAATCATTTATCAATCAGTTGATTAATCATTTTTATTGAAATTGTTATTATTCTTCCTATTTTTTTTTTTTTGGGGGGGGGTAAAACTTAAGTGTCCCATACTAAAAATGCGGGTGTTGAGTTTGATTTGACTCTGAAAAAAAAAAGTGTCAGCAGTTTGCCATGGACTTCATTGCCAACTTTCGTACTGCCAAGTCAGTGAACGTGCTGTTCGAGCTATTGTATTGACACATCTTGACTGCGAATTCACTCATTTACAATACATGTATGAGTAAACTTGTCACGGATACAGCGTCTTCAGAGGGTCCAAAACCGTGCAGCCAAGCTGATTTTCAAAGCTTGTTTATAGCACGATCATTTTAATCCACTGTTATTAAGGGAGCTGCAGTGGCTTCCAGTGAAGCAATGAATTGTTTTCAAGATCATGACCAATGTCTTCAATAGTATCCATGATGAAGCTCCACACTTCATTGACTCTGTCATCTACCCACATCTGTCTGTATGTCCTGGGCTTCGCTCCAGTACAGACAGTCTCTGCTCCTAGGGAAAGTGATTTTCTATTTCTAGAAATTGCCTTTTCCCTTTCAGAAAATCTTAAATTCCATTTTAGCATTTCTGAAAATGGAAATTCTATTTCCCAATAGACTTTTTGAACATGAAAAATTGACGATTTTGTTATACATAGCAAATCAATACGCAACAAGTTTAGCGATGTCATAATGCTCGCGCAGGTCAAAATTTGTATCTGCCACTGCGCTAACAATGCTTTAAAATCTATTGTAATCGAGGAGATGCGAGTACATAAACTATTTAATGAAACATAATCAACATGAACAAATCCTCTTTTTGGACATTGTTTTGAGCAGTTGACAACTTTTGCCCATCCGCCATTATTAGATTTGAGGAGTACCGCGATGATGTTATGACCATGTGCAGATCAGAGGGCAGCTACACGTGGTTGTGTTTCTGCCTTTATGCAGACGTGAATGTAATTTTGATATGACTGAGTGATGGAGTCAATTGCAGTCACGATGTGTGGATTGTTAGTGTCGCGAAGTGAGATCATGTGTTTTGGCCAGTTGAAATTCGTATTTCGTTGGGGATATGGGAGTAATTTCTGTCGCTATTCTGTGCATTTTGAGGAAAAATGCATTTTCTGTGATTTTCTGTTTGAAATGCCACTTTCTGTTTCAAAAGGCCTATTCCGTGAATTCCATCCGTTTTCCATGATCACAGAAAATCACTGTCCCTATACTCCATGTTCCACAGAACATTGTGGGTGGTTGTGAAAAGAATTGGTTTGAGTTGGACCCCTGTTACATCTGAGAGATTCCCTACCTCGGGCCGGCCCGGGGCCTACCTCGGGTCGGAAAGAAATCAGATATAAACATCCCAAACCTACCTCGGGCCACCTTTTAGGGAACCTACCCGAGACCACATCCAGAGGTAGTCTCGGGTAGGTATCGGGCCAGCCCCGGTCCACCGATTCGTAGATGTAAACGCACACAAGCTTTCGAACCTATCTCGGTCCGTTCGCCAGCTGTCAAATTACGTCATAGCGCGCGCTATCCCCTCCCCAGCCCCGTCATTCTTCGAATGTTTTTGCGGCATGCGACATGTGAATTGTGATTGATAAAGTCTTTGATTTGAGTGAAAAGAAGCATTTTAACCGTATCCTTTTCAAGTCGATCATATCTTCAACGACTGCTGGGATCATCAGCATTCTTTCAGAATCTCGGGTAACTTCAATTAGCACGCGCGAATTATTCGGAGCCTAGATCGAGAGTGCCTTTTAAAGGTGTCAGCAATCGGATGCCGCTCGAAACAGTACAGATAGGGCGATAGGGGAGGGAATGAACACGGTGATGTAAACAGACCACATTTCGGACTCGGTCCGTTCGCGAAGCTAATCCATCAATAATCCAGTCAAGGTTGCAAGTGGACTCGGTCGGGTCTCGGGTAGGAAACTTTCAGATGTACAATGTAACAGGGGTCTTGGTTGTGCCATCGTTGCTACCACAAACACAGCCTATAATCTAGGCGGATGCTGCAGTTATTGTCTTTGCTGTTATGCTGAACAAAAGCGATACATGTATGTCTAATCTGCTGAAGGGTATGCATTGTGGCTGCAATTGCAGTCTTGCTTTGGATGTTGATTTTTTTATTAACGACTTTGAAATGACGCCAGTTTTTCATACGAAAAATTCTCATGCATATATATGAGAAGAAATAAATTGGACCAGAAATAAGTTTGAAAGAAGATGGTACATTGTAATGCATATATTGTGACATGACGTCACTATCTTCATCCACAATGGTGAGTATGAGTATGAGTACACGCGTGAAACTTCTGCGAGAGTTTGGATTATGCTGCCGATAAACTCTGAATTCCTAGTGGAAAATTTTGAGACCTTTAAGAATCTGCCATTCGTAGCATTCTTGATGATGGGAGGGATGTGGAAAAAGCGAAATGTACCAGGCAATCCCTCTGTGTAACAATAATAGCTTCGCTTTTGGCACACGACAGCAATACAGGTACCGGTAAGGATCTCGGTACAACAACACGTCAAACAACGAGATGAATACATGAATATTCATTGGCAGACGGGAGTGTATAGGCATATAATACATAAGACAAGAACTGCAGCCTCCGCCTACATTAGATTATAGGCTACCACAAATCTATCATTGTGAGTCTGATTATTGGATCTCTCTCTTCTTGCTAGATCTCATTCTTTTGGCATTTATGATTTAATTTCTTTTTTAAATTATTCAAAGGTAAAAAATCTGTGTTTTGGTTATGGTTTACATTGTACATTCTGGGCATTGTGATGTTTCACACAGGCTACTGCAAACTACATGGAGGCATTGTACATGTACAGTATAAAAAAAGACACTTTGTTCCGAGTATTGAAAGAATGAAAACATATGATGTGTGCTTCGGTCTTTTACTGCTTCCTTATTTTTTTACTATTAATTTGCTCAAATAATTAGTTTTAACTAAATTAAATATTCCAGTATTATGCACAATTATGCCTGGATGTACATGTTCATGTATTGTGTGCATGTAGGCCCTATTAGTAGGGGGTCTTATTTTATACCCCATCAAATATGTTGAGATTACAGGCAACCAGTCAGAAAAGAAGTGGAAATGTGGTAAACTTTATTACAATTACAAACATTTGGGTATTACATTACATGTATTTGCCTCTCAAAATTGGAGATGCTACAGTCTTCAAAATTTTATTTTTGAAGTGCTGCTGCATTCGCACTCCTGACAATATGTATTTTGGCTAGGAGTCATTCTCTATGCTCAGTATCCATGCTGAGGAACTGTCTCAAATACAACTCAAACAGGAATCCCTTTAAAGGGCAATTTCACCCTTACAAAAAGTTGATTGCAAAAATAGCAGAAAAGAAATATTGTTGCCAAAGGTTTGAGAAAAATGAATCAAAGAATAAAAAAAGTAATTAGAATTTTAATTATTTGATTTTTGATGTCATACATATGCGAGCAGCTTTCCTACGTAACATACATGTATGGTAAAAATCAATGAAATGTCATTTTCTCAAAATATTGAAAATGGATTTTACTGTACCATCAGTATATCAAAAGACAAATCATTTCACACTCGTTCCTTAAAAGAAAACAAAAGTGAGTCCTAACAAACCATTGAAAAATCTAGATTTTTTGCATTTTATTGAAATTAAATTATTATGACATATGGGGCAGCTGCTCGTTTATGACATCACAAATTTAAAACTTTAAATTCTAATTTTCTTAATGTTTGATGGAATTTTCCTGAAACCTTCATCAAAATTTTTTATAATGTTTTCTACTATGTACATGTACATGTATTTTCGACTAACTTTTCTTTAGGGTGAACTTCCCCTTTAACACTACATGAGCAATGAGCTAAAAACCATCTGGTGGCCACATTTACAAAATGTACCTGTGTGTGTAGGGGGGGGGGGGGGGGGGCTCGTTATCCCCACACCCCACTCTCCTGTAGAGAACAGGGCTGGGTTCTGAATTAAAATGTAAACATGAACATGTGAATCATCATTTCTTGGAAGATAGGATTACTCATTTGCATTAACATTGATTGTATTAAAGCGTACAAAATTGTCTTCTGTTCTAAACTTCTAATCACATGTTCATGTGATATTTGGAAACCACATTTACTAGACAGGTTCAAAGGCCCATCTTCTAGTTTTAAACCTTTGGTAATTACTAAGGGTCAATTTGTGAATTACATGTACATGTATACCTAAAGTATCATCTTATACCCCTTTCATAAACCCAATTAAAATGAAAGGCGGCTAATAGCAGCATAATTTGGTCGTAAAATTGGAGGAGGACAAGAGTTATCCGCATTACTCTGATGCTGCTATTATCCGCATCGGGATAAGATTTTGAGTTTATGAACGCATTTCCAAATAATGCGGATAATTGCCATGGTGCGGTCACAAGGTCAACCTTTTCCAACACAACCGCATCGGAGGGGGCGTGTCCAGTTGTCATGGCGATTATCCGCCTTTTTCAGGACGGGCGCTCGTAAAAATAATGCGGCTTATTTTCGGAGTTTATGAACGCAATTTTTATTGAATTATCCGCATTACTCTTAGGCGGCTAATTGGAGGATAGGTTTATGAAAAGGATATAACATTCCAATGTTACAAATATTTCATTCTTAGTGCTTTTTGAGCACATGCACATGGAACATACTGTATGTAGATGGTTTCTATAATTTGGCACTTTTCACAAGACATACTCTGATTGGGTAGTTGTACACACAAGGTGGTTTCCAGGTATTCTCTGATCGGGAAATTTACCCCGATCAGAAAATACCAGGTATTTTGGAAATGTGGAAGCAAACTACGCGTAATTTCCCCGAAAGAAAATATCCGCTAAATAGTAGGTACTTGGGCGAAATTATGAGAACTTTCGTGGGGATTTTTCTAAGGTCGCAGGTATTTTGGCATTGTGAAAGCAAATTACGGGAACTTTTAGCCCAGCGTGTCGTTGGGCGCTGCGGCGTGGGTGGCTGCTGGCCTAGTGATTTTGAATCTCGTGCCTTGCCTTCTTATCAGACCATACTGCGCATACTCGTAACTTCGGGAACTTATCCCGAAGGATGTGTTTCGGGGCGGTGTGAATGCAGGAATAATGAACGGGTATTTTTTAGCCTTAAAAGTTCTCGTAATTTAATGGGGATTCTTGTGACCAAGGCGGTTTGAAACCACCTACTGTTGCACACTGTTATACTCGAAAAAAACATTTCTGTGGTATGGAAAACTAAAGAGAGAGAGAAAGAAGTGATATCATGGAGAACACAACTTTTCAGGCAAACAGATTTGAATTTAAAAAAGTCTGTGACAATCATAGTAAAATCTAATCAGTGTCATACATGTACATGGAGACTTATACCATAATATCACTGATGAACGAACTATTCATAACTGCCAATACATTAACTGTATTCAACTGCTAATGAATTAATTGTAAATTTAAATCATGCAAATTTATTTAAGCAAAATCCAACAAAATACAACTTTGCATCAGTGGAATATATGTTCGCAGTGTTTTAGCGTACATACATGTACATGTAGGCCTAATGGAAATTGTGTTTCATGGAAATTACATGTTCATCATGTACATGTATGTAGGCCTAAATTATAATGTGCATGCCACTGAAAGAAAGATAAGTGGGAACCCATGAATGTGCTATACATGTATACGTTGTAAAGGATTTTAATGTATTTCACAGATGTCTCGCCATCAAGACATCCATGTCATATACTTGTCATATGATGGGAGCCCTATCACATGAATATTTAATGTTGGTATGAACTCAGCATGCATGCATAATCTAACATTGGAATAGGAAAAATATGACCAAAATTAATGTAGAAGAGTGTTTGGACATCTACTAAACTGTCTACATACATACATGTACATGTACAATGTAATTTAGGCCTGCATGTACACATGTATGTGTATAAAATTGAAATTATTGTAATATACAAATATACAAACCCGTTTTAACAGTTATGAAATTTTAGCATGTCATTGATACCAGTAAATCCAAAATTTGTTATTTACCCTGACTCTGGTTTGACACAATTTTTGCAGGAATTGCAAGCAGCACTTCAAAAAAAAGAACCAAATTTACATCATGTTAAAGTGCTTGTAAATTTTACATCACACATGTACACATGTAGTTGTGCACAAGTGATGTACATGAACATCACTATTATTGTTACTTGTATGTTTACTGCCCAAGTTTTTAAAGATGTCTTCATTAGGTCCTAGCTGTACATATACTATGCAAATTGTACATTTTCAATTCTGATTGTTCAATTGACCAAATTCAAATGTGTCCCCCGTGCCATGGAACCAACCTGCATTCACATGGCTATTCAAATACAATTCATTTAGTGATGCTACTATAGAAATCTAGCATTTACACAGGAGAAATAAACATCTTTGAACTGAATGACAGACAATCAACCTAATACAAAAAGGCTACATGTACATAAATGTGAATTTCAGCTGTTTCTTATTATTAAAAAAACTTATCTTTGTTTTTGGTAAATTACCTCCTTGCATGTCACTGTTTGCTTTCATTACTCTAGGGCCGTCTGCACCATCCCGAGTTTTCAAATTAGCGCGCTATTTCTGATCCGGCAAATTATCCCGATCTGAAAAATCTCGAGATTGTTTGTAATGCAGACGCAATTATCGCGCTAGTTCGTAGGATTAATCTCGAGATTGCAATCCCAAGTCAACTCGGGTTTATTTGCAAAATAGCGCGCTATTTACGAATTATCGCGCTAATTCGTAGGTGCAGACGCACTCGGGTTTGGACTCGGGTTAATTTATTCATGACCTTCAGTCCATAATGCAATTCGCGTTCCATTTCCGCCTTGGTAAAAACATAAACAGCGATTATACCGAACGCATGCGAAAGTCAACTTTATCATAGCGTTCATCAATTCCCCAATCAGCAACGATGGTGTCAAGCCCCCCGTGAATGGATTTTGGGAGAGACCAGACCGATGGGGGAGGCGCTCATTATCGACGATGGTCATAGTCAATAACAATACTGACAGCATTGTCGTCTTATTCCTTCGCAAAATGTGAGCAAATAGCATTTCTTTCCTCCCCTCTCTCTCTCCCTCTGTCGTTGCCTCGGAGTCCGCCATCATATTAAACAAAGAATACTTCACTCGCTTATAATTATAGCGCGGCTGAGCTGAGAGGATTGTTGCATAACAACGGTCAAATTCGGCGAAAGAGTACATGGACTTGATTGCATATCGCGGGAAGTTATTCAAAAGCGCGGGCCGCTGAAACTCCAAGATCGAAAGTGCGCATGCTCGGAATATCGGGCTGGTTGCCTCGCTCTAGCAAGAATCGCTCTTCGTGCGATGGTGGAGACGGGGTTTCTTGAATCTCGAGATTAATCGCGAAGAGGGCTGATCGGGCTAAAATCTCGAGATTGAGCAAACTCGGGATGGTGCAGCACCGCCTTATGTGCTCCCAAACAGTTGTGGTTTGAAGGATATGGATTAAAGATTTGTTTTATTGGATAAATTTACTAATTACAAAATTACATGTACATCAGATTATATTGGGGATGATGGAATAGAATATCTGCATATTTTTCTCTTGTTTATAAAACGTCTTCTCAATCCTGGAAAGGGCTGAAAATTTCAGGATACAATCAACTGCAGCTGTCTAATATCCAATAAATTATAAAATATGTAAAGTAAGTGCTCAAACAGCTATTTTGAGTAAAAATGAAATTCATTACCGAGAGAGGGTGCTAGATTTAAATTTAAATCTTAATGGCCTGAAAAATGCCATATTCAAATTGTAATGGGTTAAAATGCATACTATATTAAACTATTACACTTTTAAAATATTGTGATGTTTGATGGTACTTGCTGTATGTTCACATTACTGATTCTTTACCCAAACTAAAGACAGGCTTATCTACATGCATCATTCAGATAGAATGAAAGGAAGTTTAAATTCTCTTGCTACATGTAGTACAGCAAATTCTTTATTAAAGTGCTATCACCTGCCCTGCTGCAGCTAGCTGGATAATACAATTGAGATTTTTTTTTCATTTGATTGCAAGTTTTCTTTTCCAGCATTGTCTACCTGAAATGCCCCTTTAATATACATGGACACTGGTACTTGACATGGAATGATTTATACGTATTCGAGAGGACATTAAATAATGTCCTTTGTTTTATATAATACATCGGCCGTATGGCGAGTTGAAATCAGTTGTTCATTTTTATTCACACCTCCTATGTATAGCTGGTACAAAAAAAAAATGTTAAAAAGGCTGTTTTCAACTCGCCGTATGGCCGCTGTAGAGTAAATGTGACCAAGGTATAACTAGGATCAAGTGAAATTAATAGAATAACATCATGCCTACAGTCTATGAATATGTGCTGCCCAGTTTCGCATTTTAGATTTTATAGGGAAGGTTCACCCTGAGGAAAAGTCGTTAAAATAGATACCAGAAGAAATAATAGTCAAGGTTTGAGAAAAACCCATGAAAGGATTGTTTCACTTTGTGAGCAACTAATTAAAAAAATTCTCAAACTGAGATGAAACATGTGTATGAGTGGCTATATTTGTCCTCAAAAACCTTTGTTCCTGTAGATATGATACTTTGAAACTTTTGGGATGGTACTTTTACACTATTAAAGTCTAAAGGCATGGTCACACCGCCCGAGCGTTGTTGGAGCGGAGAGAAAAAAATCACCGCTCGCTACCGTTTACCATTTTCGATTTAGATTGTTTTTTTTTGTTCGATTTTTTCCCCAATTTTGTGAGCGAAATTCGGCCCTCTTTCCCTACCGCTCCACGACCGCCCCAACAACGCTCGGGCGGTGTGACCATGCCTTTATGTTTAGCCCATTTTTAAGAACCAAAATGAACATTTTTCAAATCAGAACAAAGTTAAATGATCACTTTATATAACGACAGTTATTAGAATTTTGAGATTTTGATATGTGACGTCATAGACATGTATGAGCAGCTGCCCCTTTGTTTAATATACAGTATAAAATGCATAAATATCAAAATTTGTCATGGGTCATGATGACTAAAGACAAAAATTATATCAGGAGCAGGTTTTAAAGTTTGTCGATACATGTATACTAAAGGTGCAATAAAAAGTTAGAAACCAATTTCAGGTTTTTTTAATTCTATTGATTTTTTACTACATGAAAAATAGAGAATCTGCTTGCATTTATGACTTCACAAACAAAAAGAAATTAAAATTTTATTCAATATAACTTTTTTAATCTTCGATGGATTTTTCCTCAAACATTCATCAATATTTTTAAAATTATTTTTCTCTTACATTTTTTTTCACAATGAGCTTTTTCAGGGTGAAATTTCCCTGTGAACAATACATTATTCAATCTATAACCTTCACTCTGAAGTAATGAAGAAACAGAATGATTAGCATCTGTTGTTGAAATAAAAATGCTTCTCATATATGAATGTTTTCTTTCTCTGTTTTGTTTTTCCATTGCAGTAGTGCAGTTGACACATTGAAAGGTGATAAGGTGGCCATCAAGAAAATCAGTCCATTTGAGCACCAGACATACTGCCAAAGAACTCTGAGAGAGATCAAAATACTTACACGCTTCTCTCATGAAAATGTGAGTTTATTTTCTCAGGATTATTTCAGTACTAATTTTAGCAGGATAGCTTCCTATTAAAAATCAAGTCTTTTTTGCTTTTTCGTAATTGTTTGAAAGTTACTGTCTGTTTACAACTATACAGTTATGTATGTTAAACCATAATCTTATGTACAATTTTCTCTAACTTGCTCCAAAATAATGGTTGAATTTTAGCTAGAATTTTTCATTCATTCTTTTGATCACTGCATGTACATGTATGGTGATTGGTCATCATGTTTTTCAAGGGGAAAGAAGAGGAGTATTTCCTATCAGGAGATGATTTAAAAATAAATCATTTCATTGATTCCAAATCAAAGTTTATATTTGTTGAACTCATCAATATGAGGGCAGGTCCAAGATATTGTGCACTTTACATTTGGGACATTCATATTTTCAACCTCTGAAAAATATTTAGAGCATTTGAATTTTGCTGGGTTATTATAGCATGGCAGATACATGAAAAGAATTCTGTGGAGTTTGACAACATTTGATCTTGGTTATTTTTTTTTCCAACTTAAATGTACCAATTTACATGTATGTATTATAATTCAAGTTAAAAATTCTCTGTCAAAAGCATTTTATTGATTGTGTTAAACTGTGAAGAAAAGTACAACACTGAACTATATTTCAGTAAAGTTTTTAATAAAAAAAAAACACAATTTGTTGATTATTATATTAAAAGCATAACATGTATGGGACAGAAGCCCCCCAATGAGCAAGTATGCTTCTGAATTTAATTCTGAACTTGTTCATATTCATTATTTTCATATTCAGTTCTAAAACTGACGTGTCACTATGTAAGAAATAAAATGGTCTTGTGAGTGATTACTTCCCTAGTTATGGAAACAAACAGAAGTTATTTTTTTCTTATTCAATTAATTAAAAAGCTCCATTTCATTCGTGTACATACATGTACATCCCTCAACATTTTTCACAAGAAGTTTGCATTGCAAGAGGCTCTCAATTTAACATTTCATAATTTGTTTTTGAACAATAATAATAGATTATACACTGTAGATGATAAACTGCCCCTTATTTCAGTGTTTTTTTTGTCCCATTTCCCTGTAGATCTTTAATATTCCAATGCCAAAAAGAAGAAATTTGTATTACTTCACTGTTCAAACAATATTTGTTTTGTGATATTCTTAATACGTAAAGACCTTTTGCATGTGTAAGTTTAATAATAGTAATGGAGCAATTCCTCTGGAGCTGCACAGCTCTAAAAAATTGCTTGTAAACAGAGAAGAAGAGAATATCATCTTACCATTTTATGTGTGTGATCTGTAATACAATATTCATGTTGTTTATTCTGACCATCTTCATTCTGTACTAATGAAAATCTTCACTTGGCTGTACAAGTTTTGTAAAAAAAAAATAATGCATATATATTTTGGGGCTGAACACCAAAGGTGTACAGCATATGTCAATGAGAGGAAAAGTGTTCAATTTATTTATTACTATAATTTACAAAATGATCAATAATCCCATGGTAGGAAAGCTTACGTCTAAGGGGTAGAGGGGGGGGGGGAATGATGAGAAACGCACGTAAACAAATTGAGTAGTTTTATGTAGTTTACTACCTTTGTTGTCAGTTGACCTACCACAAGATAGGTTGTTTTTAATGTTTGTGTTTCATGCAAAATTACTTCATGTCTGAACAGAGTGGTGTAATGTATATTACATTATGGTGTATTGATATCTTTTTCTCATGTTTTTTTCTCTCTTTGATCACAGATCATCGATATCAAAGATATTATCAAAGCAGACACAGTTGATTCCATGAGAGATGTGTATCCTTTTTGAACTCCACTTAAGTTTGTAAAATTGAAAAAAAAATAAATGTGTATAAAATTGTTTCAATTTTTTAATGCAATTTTTCTTTAGCTCTACTTCCAATCCCTGAAGGGGAGGTTCAACCTGACAAAACGTTTATTGTACAAATAGTAGAAAACAAATATTGTTGAAGGTTTGAGGAAAATCCTTAATAGATTCAAAATATTATTAGAATTCTAATAATAGGATTCGTGATGTCATATGCGAGCAGCTTCCCCATTAAAATCGGTGGGGTATAAAATCAATGAATTGTTATTTTCTCAAGAAACTGTAAATGAATCAACAGATAAATTATTTTCACACCTAGTCCTGAAAGGAAAAAAATGAAAGTCATCAAGAAATGTAGAAATGTAGCTTATGTAGCTTATGGGTCAGTTGCTTCTACAAAAATGACATCACAAATCAAAAACTCAAAATACTAATAACTTTCTTGATATGTTATGGGTTTTCTTCAAACCTTCATCCACAATTTCATTATTTTGTCAGGTATTTATATCTCAAAATTTTCTTCAGGATGAACATCCTCTTTAACCCATCCACTGTTTACCAAGTGTTATGAAACATTCAAGGCACATGAGGGGTGTTGACATGTATTTTCTGTATGATACTAGTTACCTAGCAAAATTAAATGGGCCTAGAAATGCACTTTATAATCTTAAATCTGAATGAAAAGGTAGAATTGTAAAAATGTGATAATCTTATTGTGAAAGTCAACAAGCATAACACTGAAAATTTCATCAAAATTGGATGTAAAATAAAGTATGACATTTCAAAATTTTGCTTCATTTTACAAAATTGTTATTTTCACTTCCTGGTTATTATGCAAATGAGAGGATCATTGATATTGTCCAATCTCAATTTTTGTATTTCATCATATAAAATAATGACATGTATGTAATTTATAATTTCCTCCTGTCATGTGAAACAAAGTTTTTTTTCCTCCCTGAACATGTGTAATTAATGTTGTTTTATCACTTAGTTGTTTATGTTGATAGTTATTGTCAGATCTGCAAAAAATTGAATATCGTTAATTCAAACAATAAAAAACAAGAAATAGTGTGTGAGGGACATCCTCAACTCTCTCATGTTAATATCACTGGTTTGTGCACATCTTACATGTACATGTATATGAAAAATAAGCAAAACTTTATAATGTTATTTTACTTTCTTATTTTACATCTGATGTTTATGAAATTTTCAGCCTTATTCTTGTTTGATTCTTCTTAGGTGTACTTGAACTCTAAAATATGAAGAATATTTTAAGGATGAAAATGTTATATCAATACTGTAACTCTTTATGGTAACCCCTGCCCCTAAACTATACCATCAAGGAGAACTCATCATTGGTAAGCTGTGGAAAAGTATCTCAAAATTTGAAGATGCTTAGGACAGCTCAGGAAAACTCTATTTTAGAGTAACCTTCTTTTGACCAGGAAGATTTCTCTGTGGGAATTCCATGTACATGTAGGAGACTGTATTCAGACAGTATCAGGTTGCTGTCATTGCCATGGCCTGAATTCACAAAGGTGGTTTTGAAAACCATCGGTTGAACCCATTGGTTATGCAGATTTCCTTTAAAAATTACGCTTATTTACAGCATCTATTAAAACATGTCTAATAATGATGCACGTTTTTGTTACAGTGCATCAAATTGACTCCTGTTGCCATGGTTAAGTACGTGTATGCTATTTCATTCTTTAGTCCACTGTTTTGAAGAGAGGACTCATGAATGGAATAGCATACTTAACCATGGCAACAGTTGTCAATTTGGCTCAATGTAATAAAAGCACACATCCATATTGGACATTTTTTTAATATACCCAGTAAATAAGCATAATTTATAAAGAAAATCTGCATAAACCATGGGTTCAACTGATGGTTTTTAATTCAATATTTGTGAATTCAGGCTAAAGGTTTTTTCAGCTGTCATTATTTTTGAATTTTGAGATATGAAGTTATAACAGGCCACAGTTATGTATTTTCCACAATGTAACTGAAGTTATTTATTATGGTCTCATAGTAGATGTTGCTGTGTTTTACCTATAATAGTGCATGAATTCTTTTATAAGCAAAGCCAGTTTCAATTTCATTTTGTAAGAAGTTCCAAGAAAGCTACTTTAAAACAGAAGAAACATCAGTATTCTATTGTTGCTATTTCGGTAGTATTTCCTTGACTTGTTGGTGATCCCCATTTAGATATATTGTGCAAACTCTGATGGAAACAGATTTGTACAAGCTGCTGAAGGCCCAGCCATTGAGTAATGAACACATCTGCTACTTCCTCTATCAGATCCTCCGAGGGCTCAAGTATATCCACTCAGCTAATGTTCTTCATAGGGACCTCAAACCAAGCAACCTGCTCCTCAATACTACTTGTGATCTTAAGGTAAATGAAGTGGGCATCTAATCAGGTTGGTTAAGCTTGGATCATATTTCATCCATTGCAGTATTAAGATGTGCTGGAGATCGGAAAAAGTTATTTTTTCTTTGGACTTTACCTTGCTCTTGGTCAGTATCATAGAGATGATAATTTGGGAATTTCTTGGGTCCTAGTCTTATTAAATGATGGTGCGTTTAATAACAAAATTAATCAGTCTTGATCAGTCACAGTGAGTTCTTCACCAGTGAATGAGGCATATAGGTATGCACAGGTAGTCTGTTTCTTTCTAATTATTGTTACGAAAAGTAATAAATATCCAAACCATTAATTACTCCAATTTTGCCATTGAATAATATACCCACTATTAAGAAAAGGTCAAAATTATTGCGCTTTTCACACCTATTTATGCTTGCGACATTTCCTATTATGTTTTTGAGCGTCAATAGCTATGTACAAATTTTAATATGCACCTAATACATTGCACAGCAGCGAACTCAAGTACACCAACAGGTCATCTTGCATAGGCCTATACTTTCTCCCATAGGTGAAAAACATGCTTGATGCAACATAGTGGAGCACATGATATTCAGAAATACTTAAAAACACTAAAGCATCAATCTGCTATAGAGGTACATTGTGATAAAGAGCAACAAAAAATGTCAGGACATTATTTACATTGCCATGTGCATCATTTATATTTACATGTCTTTGCAAATATGCCACATCATTGTTATGTATCTTGTATATTTATTACCACTTCAAAGAAATTTTTAATACCATGCAGCATTTTTGATTTATTTGTTTAAATCTCTAAATCATGAATTTTTAGCTTCTGGATTACCACTTTACTACTTTTACAGGTTGGCAGTTTTGATAAAATGTGAAATTGAGGGTAGAACATCCAAAATGAAAAAAAACCCTGTAAAATTCACCTTTTTTCTTCACTAGCCACAAAGGGTAACTTCAAGGTACCTTTAAAATGGATAATAAAAATATCTTGTGCATTGTAATTTTGCGATACAGTTATGTGAAAAATGTACACCGATGTCAGTGTTGCAAATGATAGTAACCTATTAAACGGCCTAGTGTTTCCACATTTCAGTCCCACATGTTCCAATTTGAGTGTGTTCAATGTTGATATTGCCAACAGAGCTCTCTGGTGCATGAAGTCATACATGTATGACAGCAGTAGATACTGATGGGAGGAAATGTTACCAAAAAGGCAAAATAATTTGAATTAAGATAATGGAAGGGGTATAATGATGTCCTGGGGAGCGTTTCATGAAAGGACTTGTCGGACGTTTTGTCCGACAAGTCCCATTTTATCCGACAGTTACTATAGTAACAGTGCCTCTCAGCCAATCAGAATCAAGGAAAGATGTCAGATCTGACAACTTGTCAGACAAAAATGTTGATGAATCGGTCCCCAGGAGGGCTGGATTATGAAAAAAGAAGAAAATCAGAGACTGGTAGATGGGGAAATATTAATATATCTTTGACAAATTATTGATACCATAGATATGCCTCTAAAGAAAGGGAGGACATGAAGGTGAACCGAAAATATGAGCAACAGACTGATGTGATGGGGGAGGGGTACATGTACATGGTGTATGACAAAAATAAGACAGAAAGATCTCCATGTAGATCTTGTGTGACTTAAACTGTAAGTAATCTTTTAGAGTCAAGAAAGAATCTAAGGGAATATTCTTCAGGGATTCGATTTTAAGGCGCGCGAGAGCGATCGCGCGCTACATGCGCGCCTTAATCCATTTTTGGTAGCGCGATTAATAGCGCGCCTCGCGATCGTTGACCTGCGCGGAAATGCCTAAAGTCGCCCTCGAAATCACCCAAAATCATGATTATTGCCGAGTGAATAACAACTCAATATGCTCGAGCTCCGCTTACCATTTAAAAATAATCCAAAAACCCACACTCAAAGTCATGAATAATCCTTAAAATTGTGCGAGTAGCGCAGTTTCAAATACCGAAGTTGCGTTATTTTTTCTGTACCACGTATTTCCATACACACGGTACCAACTACGGAAAAAAAATCAATGCAACGGTCGGGAAACAGTTGCATGTATACGGGTCCATTATGACTACCATCATGTGCAATTTCGAATGCACATGTTTCCCCTACAGATATCACGATTCTGTGATTAAATAATTCGAATTACACAGGAAATAAATCCCTGAGACTTGTAACCTAGCATTGGTGAGTTGTCATTCGGCTTTGCTTTTCAAAACGGCTTAGGCCTATTAACTTCCAAAATAAGTTACCTTATTTATTAATTATGACTAAAAAATCATTTATTTTCTTTTCTAGGGGATGAGGTATTATATCAGACAATAAATCATCAAACAAAGCTCCATCTATTTTACAAGGCTGGCAGCAGGCTCACGCATTGGCGCTTTTACTAGCTAGCCAGTTAGAGCTCTGTCTCTGCCAGAGCTCTGGGGGACAATTCACTCAGTAAAGGCCTCAATGATGGTGATTTTCTGTTTCAGACAGAGTTTACATTTCATGAATATTATTCAAAACTGCCAATAAAGTTTGATGATTTCTTCATTGTCATGTATATTTAAGTTCTTAATGAATACATTCTCACCGAATTTAGACTCCCCAATAGAGAAATGAAATTTTCATGGAGATCTGCGTTTTCAAAGAACTTCAGGAAAAGTTAGGGGATGTGGGCCTTTATTACATGTACATGGCTGAGTACAAGGTATTGTACTGGAATAGATGGAGTAAAAATTAGATATTGAATTCATTTATATCCAAGTCCAACTCACAGTCACACACACACACGCACTCACCCACATCCACCTACATCCAAGATTCTAAGCATGAAAAATAACTTTAAAAATCATACAATATTGAACAAAAATTAATAATTCATTAACAAGTGAACAGGTATTCCTAGTCACACACCCACACACACCCACATCCATCCACACACACCCACATCCAAGATTCTAAGCATGAAAAATAACTTTAAAAATCATACAATAATATTCATGAAATGTAAACAATATTGAAAAAAAAGTAATAATTCATTAATAAGTGAACAGGTATATCCAAGTCCAACTCACAGTCACACACACACGCACTCACCCACACACACCCACATCCAAGATTCTAAGCATGAAAAATAACTTTAAAAATCATACAATATTGAACAAAAAGTAATAATTTATTAATAAGTGAACAGGTATTCCTCAAAATACAAAAAAGTAGCATTTAAAAAGAGCCCCCGAAATGCAAAAGTAGCCCCCGAAATTTGCCCAAAAAATTTAAAATGGAGCCCCTGAAAAAAAAATTGTTAGTTACTCAATTTTAAGCCAAAGTCAAACCTAACTCAAACAGGTTTTGATAACACACAACCTAATTACAAAACATTGTAAAACAATTACAAATACTTCCTTTGGTTGTTGATTGTAACTTTATAGTACATACATTTCCTCCATCTGTTTTGTTAATTTGACAAAAAGCTCCCCTTGTATGTTGAAGAAGAGCTTTTTGCAGTGCTCCTCTACCGCTCTCCTTAAAAGATCTAGGAGAGCTATTTATTGCTCCCCTCATAATTATAAAACTGAGTCCCTGATTCTTCTTTTTCTTGATAATTTCCAAATAATCTAAAAATTCAAAGTGATTTCAAGGAAATATGGAAAAAAAGATGGTAATTTCATGGATGTAAAGATGTGAAATGTCGGCAGCTTTTGGGAAGCTTTTTTTTGTCCTTGCAGGTGAACTACTTATTTATTAATAGTGTCTAAATAGCGTTTTTTTTTATTAATGTAAAGGTAACGAATCAGGTCTCATGCAATAATATTTTAAATGGAGATTTAATTTTCTTTTATTTCTTTTGTTGCTGGAAGGATCTGCACTGACTTTATATGTGTCCCAGAAAATGCTTGATTTTATCCCATGTCTGCTGATCAGCAGATTTCTGTGCACATGTTTTCATGAGAACCAATTTAAAATAGGATTCCCCATATGGCTCCATGGGAATCGAAATGCATTTCTGGCAACGTGTCATTACCATTCGAGTGTAATAATCACCCAAGGCTATAGGTAGTAATTACTGAGATTATTCAATGCCTTCTTTATTTACCTTTCAGTTCTAAATTGATGTTTGTATCTTTTTTTATATTGTATAACTTGAGTTTCTGTATTGTGACTATAAAGACTTCTATTTCTCTTCATCAGTGTCAAATGAAAATTATTGATATTTCGAATGCAAACCTGCCTGTGCTATTGGCTGATCGCATATTGTATACTTTTACTTCTAAAATGAACAAAAAAATCATAGTCCAATCGGATTTGCACCATCATACTCATTCATGAACCAAGTACCCATTACTGCTAGTTGTTACCTACTCTTCCATTAAATGTCATTCATCATGCTCTCAGCCCCTACATGTACAGTATAGTCATGTAATTGATGTTCCATTTCCAAATGATTTTGCCTTCTTGTTTTTTGTGCGACATTTTCAACATTTGCCGGGATTCTCGCTTCCAGGATTTGAGCTAGCCGCAGTGGTCAGCGGGCATGGCAGCCATCGAAATGCGCTAGCTTGCATCTCTCCTCAAAAACCACAATTTTCAATGACTTCAAAATTATGTCAGGAAAAAGATGTATTCTCCTTATCTTATTCTTGAAAAGGGTTTTTTTAGCATGTGGAAGAGCAAGTGTGCACAAGTTCACCCTCAAGTCACCTGACCGGTTTGTAATGGTATGGTATGGCTAATCCTCTAGCTGCGCAGGTTCCAGCCCACTCACAAACATGTTGTTGATGTTGTGTACGGGGAAGGGGGACATCGACTGAAGTGAAAAATTTACTTCTTCAGTGGACAAACGTGAGCAGTTGATAAGTTGACTTTCACTTTCCATTAATGAGTACTACGTCCATGTTACAGCAAATGAAAACTCCTTTTTGCTGATGATGCAAGCTCCATCTGATTGTGAATTTCTAAATGAGAATTGAATTGAAAATAAGTCCTGGCTTGTAACAGGATACATGTACAGTGAAATAGGCTTCAATAGATCTTTTTTCATCAGTCTTATTTTTCTAAAATAGCACGCACTACCAGATTAGAACTTGAGCAGGTTCAAGTACATTTCACCTTGAATGTAGCTTACATTAAACTACATTATATTGATTTGAAGGGGAAGACACACTTAATATTTGGCTTTGTTAATTTATTGATTGTGCCGGATTACCAGACCATCATATTCTGTTCAAAACACTGAGTCCAATGATGCAAATCATGCATCACTATAGTCCTATCTTTTTTCACAGATTCAAACAACAAGATTTGAGAATTTCAGCTTTTTCTCTAGAAGGGGCCAAAATGTTGAGCTTGAACAATCTTGGGCTGATGTGAACTCTCCACACTAGCGATCTCGAGCTCCACCTGGCCTTCAGCTTAATGACGTCTTTAGCCTATAAATGTAGCAGATGTAATAGTGATTTGACACAGCAGCATCAAGTAAAAAAAAGTCCCAGACATCAATCAATTGTTTGTTAACAGACAGAGAAGGCCATTAATGTTCCATTGAAATAAATGAGTAACCAGCTTCTTTATGACAAGAAATAGGTTCTTTCTCTGAGGGAAAATATAGTTGTTTATATTGTTGAAATACACAATATAGATTGCATTAGTCTTGTTACATTGGCAGCCCTGAAATGAATACTCACTGATACTGATGACTAAAAAACTACCAGATGAGAGAGGTTTTTTTTTTGGGGGGGGGGGATGGCAAGCCAATTACTGGGATACTTACATGTACATGAGGCTTTCCTTGGATTGGTAATATTATTAATCAAAAGTTACATGTAGCAATATTAGTACTATATATTAATACCCCAGCCAATGAAGTTTGAAGGGGTATTGGGATGTAGGAATCAGTGGGCTTTTAGGCGGACATCAGCCTGTTGAAAATCTTTTGTTTCAAACCACTTTTTAACCAATTCTCATGAAACTTGAAACACATTGATCTTGGGGTATAGATGTGCAAGATCTATATATTTTTCATGTGTGTCGGAAATCGTGTTATACCATGGTAATGGTACATGTACTTATGGCAGAATTCAAGTAAAAAAATTTTGGTTTGAATTATTCATTACAGTTATCAATCAATTCTCATGAAATTTTTCGAGGTAAAGATGTTTGAGACTCATTTTTTGCATGTGTCAGAAATTATGTTGCTATGGAAACAGCATTATATTTGCAAAAATTAAGTAAAAATCTGCTTGATCATTTTTCAACAAATTCTCATGAAATTTGGCCACGTGCTCGGTGTGGCACTTAAAGGAATTGTCCGGGCTGAAAATAATTATATCTCAATAAACAGTAGAAGTCACTGAGCAAAATGTCGAAAATTTCATCAAAATTGATTAAAGTTATTGAAGTTTAAAGTTTAGCAATATTTTATAAAGACAGTCGTCATGAATATTCATTAGGTGGGCTGATGATGTCACATCCCCACTTTCCGTTTTCTTATGTAATTACATATATGTAAAATCATATTTTTTCATCATATCATACTTGTGTGAATAATATGTCTCCATTTATATAATGAAATATTAAAGTTGCAGCAATAGAAATCAGTTGTCAATCCAGTTTTTGTAGTTCTTGGAGGAAAAAATTTAAATAAACCTAATTTCATTTAATATAATTGAAACGAACAAGTGGGGTGACATCATCACCTAATGAATGTTCATGATGACTGTTTTCACAAAATATTGCTAAACTTTAACATTCAGTAACTTTGATATCAGATTTTGATAAAATTGGGGTTTCGGCATTTTGCTCAGTGAATTCTACTCTATTTATTAAGCTATAAATACTTTCAGCCTGGACCATTCCTTTAACGTATTACCGTATGCAATGATATTTCTATGTATGTACGTAATAATTGATAGACCAGATTGAAAATGGTGACTTTTGATAGCAATTTCATTGTATTAGAATCCTATCATTTAATAGGAGTGTGCATTTAATTAAAACACTCCATTGATTTCAGTTGGTGAAGTTTTAGTATGATACTTGAGATTGAGTGGCAGGGCTGTTGAGTGGGCAGATTCGAAGTTGCTTCTTGTGAAAACCAGGTTGCTATATAAAAGCTGAAGTGAAAGGTGACCTAGTTTCATCCATCTTGCCAGGGGCATAGTTGTCTTGTCTGATAATGATATTAATGAGCCGTCTTCTTCATCTAGATGTACACTGACAAATGACTTTGTGATGATTTCATCTCCAAACCGATCCATGTAGTTTATAACTGGGTGTGTATTACTGTGTGTACAGTGGTGACTGAGTATAGGTTACACGCATCAGCTAATGGGATTATTTGTGTCCGGATCAAGAAATAGGTTCTGGATACACGTTTATTATTGTAAAGGTTGCTTGTATCATCAAATTTTGTATCATATGTATAAAGATATTAAACACATCCTTTCAAATCTTGCAAACATCTTTTCAGTTTCTATTCCAGCTGTTAAATTAGTTTTCTGCTTTTGAGTATTATCTGAAAATACAAATTGATGCACATGTAATGCACATACTCTCTTCTCTCTCTCACTTTCTTTCCTTTCTTTAGATACTTTATTTTTGCCTTTAGCATTTTGTAGTAGACAATACGAATCAAATATGTTTTTTGTAACCACACAAATTGCTATAAGGATTTTTATAATATAGCTTTAATAGCTATGGCTTTAATATAGCTTTTATAGCTTCAATCCTAGTTTTTTTTTAATTATTATTTACTGCTTATCTGCAAAATAATGGATTGATGCATGTGTGTGTTAGAGTTTTAACAGATGAGTATCACTATCAATTAGAATTATGTCTGGGACCAACATTAAACGCCGGAAAGACATGACGGGGGCTTGAATCTTGAATATCTGCATCAAATTGTAACTTCCCTAATGTAGCTTGGATTACAGGCGAAAGCCACAATGCCCAACATCTTCAGAGGGATTTAAGTTATGGTAATTATGGAGTAGATTACTTGTTAATAAATTCTCCTCCCCTCTGTATTATTGGCCTGGTTCTAAATGTTAGGAGCCAGGCCAATAATACATTGACTTCAATGGGGCTAATTATGTATTCATGAGGTCATATCTCAGGCCCCCATGGACTGATTCTCACCAAATTTTGGAAGTGGGTGTTTTTTTTCATCATGATCTACCAGGATATGGTGTTTAAAACGCTCAAATGCATCACTTCAGTACTCTATAAGTGCTGATATCTACATGTAGATGTTCCAAGTAATTATGCCTTCTCATGTGAGGAATGTATGCATAATCTCATGGATTTACCTTTTAATATGCACATGACTCTCTCCTACTTATCATCTGTATATTATAAGAAAGTAAAAATTCCACATGCTGTTGCCCGGACAAAAGGTAATCGATTGTTGCTTGCTTCATTTTAAAATGCTTTAAGATGTAGATGCATTAAAAAGTGAGCACTTGACCATCTTTTGTGAACTTTGTATGATGGAACCTGTGTTTTGCTGATTTTCTTCAGTCCATACTGTATACATGTATGTTGTTTTGACCTGACAGCAGTGGAAACTGGGCCCACATATATGACCTGTCACCCCCAAACAAACAATAAGTTGCCCAAAGATAATTAAAAAAAATTAATTGAGGTTGACATTTTGACAAGGCATATTCTAAGCTTTAAAATGAAATATAACTTGTGAAAATTGATCTAAAATAACTCACAAATATATTCTTGATTGAATGCAGAAGAATCGCAGCTCCGCCTTTAAAAACAGAGTAGAAACTAAGGTTTGAAGTTTGGGTTCACTCAAGTGTGAATGTGTACACTGTGCGATCTCAGTATTGACTTTCAAGCACTTGGCAAAACTGGCAATGTAACCCACAAACACTTTTCCCACAAATGTAAAAACGCACTTTACCTACATGTACATGTAGCACATGACACTGGCCCTATTGTCCCAGACTGGTAAAAATTGCTGTTGGGCCAGTAACTTTTCAGAAAAAGCCAGATTTATTGGTCCGATATGGACTCTGCGAAATGCAAGAAATGACGTCATATGAATGGTAAACGTTATTGTGCAATCTCAGAACACACTCAGATTTGAAAATGTGGGACTGTATAAAGGGTTTAAAGCAATATGCATATATTTGCTGATCATCTGCAACATTGACATTGAAGTACGTTTTTTGTGTGAACTATATCACATACTTAATTGCACAAGATTCACAGGGATATACCATTGATATTTTTTGGACATACTCATAGTATTCATTTTGTAGCCAGTGAAGAAAATAGATGAATTTTAGGTGAGTTTTTTTATTTTTATTTATTTTTTGGGGTCATGAATTTTTTCTCCAAAATTACATTTTAGGGTAATCAACATTGAAATCTTAACAAAAGTTGAGCTTTTGAAATGTCATTTTAACTTTCAAAGCATATGGATCTAGTGCATAAAAATTGGACATACAAGTAATCAAGCATCACTGACCATCATTCCTAATAGTTTCAGGTCACATGACCAAGGTCAAAACTCATTTAGGGTCAATGAGCCTTGCCCAGGTTAGGGTATTTTGTTGAGTTGAATGCCATCATAAATTTGAAGGGTGTTCCACTGCTTTTTCTGCCAGCACATCTACATGTAAACTGCATACAAGCATCTAGATCTTGCTCGGGCAAGGTAATTGTGATGTCACAAAGGAATTTTACTTTCACAACAAACCAATTGAGGGACAGTGTACTTTTAATTTGTGTAAAGCCCAGTGCGCATTATGTGACGCGATTGCACCTTGATCCCATTGCAAACCCACAACGCACTGCAACTGTGACCCGCTTTGTTGCAGTAGGATTGCAGACCAAATCTCAGACAATTGATGTCAAATTTTCTGCAATTTTGCTAATTACAGCCAATCAGATTTATCCTAGACAATCGTGTCATGGCCAATTGGCTGCACATAGAATGGCTGCTGATACCTCATATTTTGAGAGCATAGCCAGAGATTTGCAGGCAATCTGCATACTTGCGGGTTAACTGCATGTGACTTGCGGCTCCTGCGGATCACTACTGGTGTTTTGCATGGAACCTGCAGGCTATTACGTGTAACAAGTTTTGACCATATTAAAAAAATTTTCTGCGGGTATAACAGACTTCTGTGCGCTGCTGCGCGCAACTGTGTGGGAGATAACAAGCGAGATCCTGTCAATGCGTGTGACCTGTGGGTAGCAAAACTAATTACCCACAAATAACATGCAAGACTTGCATGGAATGATGTAAAGATGTGACATAGCCTTGCAGAGCTGCCAAGTAGTACTGATTTTCAGTATTTAGTACTGAAAAATGAGAAGAATACTGATGGTTTCATGCAAAATACTGATTTCTCAAGTTTCAGTTTTGTGTGTTGTCCTATATTTCTTTCAAAATACTGATTTCCTCGCCAAAATACTGATTTTCAGCTTTAAGAATACTGAAATGTTCTTGTTCAGGTTGGCAGCTCTGCTTAAGCATGCAAAATATATTTTAGAAAATAATCCAATTGATAAGAGGGGATACATCAACTATTTGTATGATCACTTCCTGAGTGATCATTCTCAGGTTAATGGAATAGACATCTTTCCTTTAGGTGAGAAAAGATAACTATATATAAACCCAGATTGCCACAATAGTGATTTCCGTATTTCATCACCTTCTGCAAAGGTATTTTTTATGCTATATGGTTTTTTATACATGTATCCAAACAGTGTATCAGAGCAGTAAAATGCAAGTACTTGTATGCTTCTTTATCAATTTTTTTCAGATCTGCGACTTTGGTCTCGCACGAATAGCAGATCCTGGCCATGACCATACTGGTTTCTTGACGGAATACGTAGCAACGCGATGGTACCGTGCACCAGAGATCATGCTGAATTCCAAAGGTTACACCAAGTCCATTGATATCTGGTCTGTAGGTTGCATTTTGGCAGAGATGGTGAGCCAGAGACCCATCTTTCCTGGAAAACACTGTATCCTTTTACTTGTCTCAGTACATGTATGATCAGAGTCATCTGGGTTTCTGATGATTGAATGAATCACCATACACGTAAGGACCAGTAAGATATATATGTTTCTTGTCCCTGCCCGCCTCAATTTTTGAAGCCGCCTCTTTTTTTTAAAAGAGAGAAGATACATGTATATTTTTATCATCGAAAATCAGGCTAGGAAGATTCTCATAGTGAACCTCTCATGTTTCAAAAGCAAAAATATAGAAGAGAGAGAGAAAAACAATTTTCCTTGTTTCACATTGCAAGTTGTTTTGCTCCATTTTCTTTGATCTACACACACAATGTTTCCATACAGTCATACATAATCTGCTAGCGTAGCTATCTAGCTAGCTGCCTATATAGCATGCAAAGCCAATTGCAAGCAGCCTATGAACTCCAGGGAGCTGTGATACAAAATCTTGCTTCTAAGAAATCTTACACAGAACTTTAAAAATTTAAGGAATCATCACTTTTTACACCAATGAAATGCCCTTCTTCAGTCCATGTTGCTGAAATCTGGTGTACCCTGGTCATTTACAAGCATCAAAAGAAGGAACCATCACCTCTCTTGACTAAAAAAGATATGAGTTGCAAATGGTTCAATACACACAAAAACACATAGTGGCTACATCACAGTCCCACATGTGCATTTTTGTGTGGGTTGATACATGGTTTCTTTCGAAGCTCTCTTTTCAGGCCAAAAATAAACAGATGATTCTTTTGTTTATTGTTATAAATGACTTTTGAAAAAGACTATACATTGGGAGCGCATTCCATTGGTATGAAATTAAGATTTTTCTGACATTTTGGCAGGTATGGGGAAGTACTTTTATTACAGTTGTTTACAATTTTCTTACAAATAGAACTTTTGCTCTGTTTCCTACTTATCGTTTTTTTAAACTTTATGTTTGACAGTGGTTGAAATATTTTGTTTTAAGATCTTTTCAGTAAATTTATTTTGTTTTCTTTTCTTATTGTATTTTTTTTAATTGTATTTTTTTGGTTTCCCCCTTTGTTTCCACACTACCTTGGAGCAATGCAATTCATTTATTCTCTTTCAGTCAACGGTTGTTGTCCTTGACTTGATGGTGAATCTTAGATCTAGATCAGCTGAACCACATCCTTGGAATTATAGGTACACCAACCCCAGATGACCTGAAATGCATCATCAATGTGAAGGCTAGATCATACCTTCAAGGATTGCCCATTAAGGAAAAAGTCCCCTTTGGAGTTATGTACCCCAAAGCATGTAAAAAAGGTAAGTAGCTGATTTATAAAGAGATAACTTTGATAATTGTCTAGTGTATGATATTGATGACAATAATGATGGCGATTATGATGATGATGTTGAATAAACATTCTAGGATGATAGCATAGTCACAGATTTGATCGTATGATTGTTTCGAACATTACACAGTAAGATATTCCTAGTCTCAATATTAGCATCAAATTCTACTACATTTTATTCTGAAATCGGGTCTTAGACCAGTCTTAAGGCGTGCGGTTGCCTTTAGACTATCGATAGCACCTTGAGAGAAGTGGTAGCATCTAGGATGATGGCGATATGAAAGAAATAAATAACGTATGCAAAGTGACCTGAAATGGACAAAAGGGCATCTGGAAGGTCATTCATGAAGGATTTTGAAAAATGAAGTTGTTGCCTAACTAGATATGTTAACGAGTATAGACGTGAAATTATGAATGAATTTGAATAGAGGAAGGGGCCGAACAACGATGCACAAAATTTCGAGGAGACCAAGAAAGAGGGGAAGAAAAAGAAAAGATCAGAAGAAAATAGATTCAGAGTGTGAACAAAGGAAGACAAACCACAGACAGCATTGCATTTATTATGTACATTTGTTCTTCTCATGTGATAACATTCTAAGACTGGTTTAACTATTATTTTCACCCTTACAAAGCTGTTGATTTGCTGGATAAGATGTTGTCATTTAACCCTGACAAGAGGATAACTGTTGAGCAAGCTCTAGCACACCCCTACTTGGAGCAATACTATGACCCAGAAGATGAGGTAGGTTATAATGTTTCTTTGATTTCATTTCGTTTCTTGGAAGGCATATCTAAGATCAATACACTAGAATAAAAGGAGAATAATGCTACTATGACTCTTGCAGGATATTTTAGTTTATGACTAGTTTGTGCATGGAATTGTGCCACGTCGATCCATCTGAAGTATGTAGGCCAGTGTGCTCAAAAGGCCATTATTAAAAAGAATCACCAAATACTGAATACCAACCACTTTCAGTCCTTTATTTCTTTATCTATATTTATAGAACTTTCTCAAGACTATGTTTAAAACCTTTAATCAACCAAGTAGAGCTTTGGAAAAACAAGTTCTGAGCAGGTGTTTTTGCTTGAAATTAGTGGCATGTAATTTTATAATCTGATTTTGTGGATGTGGTCATTTTGTCTGTTACTCCATAAAGTAACTAAGAGTTGTTAATAGAACAAAGTGGCAGCTCCCGCTCACTGGGATTATTGCGCTATAAAATGCCACATCACAACCATTCAAACTGTCATAGCTTTGTCAAAAAAAAGAATTACGATTTGGTATTATATGAAGACCCATTGTTGGAATTGGCACATAGTTGTGGCAAGTTGCATCACATTGTGATTTGTTGTGCTCATACTCCACCGCACAATTTATCCAGTGGTTCATTGTGCTATTGGACATTATCATCATAACAATGCTGTATGTGTTAAGTATATTTGCCATTGATTTTTGTTTCCAGCCTGTGAAAGAAGAACCATTCACGTTTGCCACAGAGCTGGATGACTTACCAAAAGAAAAACTGAAGGAGATGATCTTTGAAGAAGCCAGTAAATTCAATCCACCACCAAAATCCCAATGGTAAGAGTTTTTATACGCCTGTCCTTGAAGGGACGTATTATGGTATCCCGCTCGGCGTCCGTCCGTCTGTCTGTCCGTCCATCCGTTAACTTTTCCTTGTAAACACGATAACTTCAGGTTAACTTAACCTAGGCTCAGATAATTTGATGTGTATGATACTAGCATGGATCCCAGGAGGTCAAAAGGTCAAGGTCTCAGTGACATGCTTCCATCTTACCCTTCTGAGGTCCTTGTAAACGCGATAACTTCAGTTTGACTTAACTTAGGCTCATATAATTTGGTGTGTATGATACCAACATGGATCCCAGGAAGTCTATTGAGGTCAAAGGTGAAGTCCCCACCATCCACTTTTCTTGCTTGACCAATAACTTTATTTTCCTTGTTACAGGCCGGCGTATTTTGTGCGTATTTTGTGCTCTCCTGAGTGACACTCTTGTTCAATTGTTTTCATGGTAGCTCATTGCTGGTATTGAAATGATAATTTCAATTTTCTCTTATGAGTCAGATATGATTACCACACTAAATTCTTATCACTAATTGTGCAACTATTTACACTTCATCATATGTTCTTTCCTCTCTCAGATAGCGGAAATTTGACACGTGGAACCTTCCTGACAACTGCCGTAAAGTACAGAGGGGACAACAAATGGACAGATTGATCGAGAGGGAGAGGAAAGGGCAGAGATATTTGTATATTACAGTATATATTTTTCCCTCTAGGTTGGTGTAGTGTAGTTAAAGCAGTGGCTAAAATTTGACCATGTTTTATGAGAGTATATCTTCAACTCTGTGTAGGTTCAGTGGTAAGGGTTTTCAAATGGGGACTCTTAATGATAGTATTATGAGTTATTTGAGAACTGTTTAAAGGAGGCAATGTACAAGACAGGAGCGAATGTTGAAAATCACCAAGAATTTTTTTAGGGGGATGAAATTCCATGAATACTTATCAGACATGAACCCATAATCTGGAAATAATTACTAATGCTCGTACATTTGAATTGATTCTTTGAGTGTGTAATGGGAGTGAATGATTTTTAGAGTCTCATCTGAAAGTGAATTTCTAATTTACAATTTCCACATTAGGCAAATATACACATCGATATATTGGTGTCACCATATGAAAATTGTTAGAGAGGGCCCTTAAAGTTCGCAATTTGTTATTTATTTCCACTGCTTCTCGATGGTCTATGGGGTCGAGCTGAATAGGTTAAGAAAGTAAGGAAGATGATTTGCATGAATGATTTATGATTGTATAGTTATGGATGATTCTAAATTTAAAGGAGAAGAGGGTGTGTCTTGCATATTTGTACATGCTCTTGAAATCATGCATATATAATCTAATGTACAAAGTTTATAATGTTTATACGTAAAATAGAGAAACATTGATGATTATATCAACAGATGTTATACAAAAATGTGAATTAGATGATCATGTTTGTGTAACGTTTTTATTGTTGATGTACATGTATTGTACTTTTTATTCTTGAAGTATATGTATTTAAATGCATGAATTTGTCTTGAGGGAAATCTAGTTGAAAAATATGTGATCATGTATTATAGTGGCATGGTATTTCTGTGCATGTTGGTGAACAAAATGCATTTTGAAGCTAACCTGGTTGGCAATAGTGCCATATCCAACAATATGAAATTACAGTCCTCTATTATAATAAAATGCTCTTGTGAAGCAGATTTGCTTTTAGTGGCATTTGTATTGAACAGCCCTTGATTTGAGATAACTGTACTATCCATTAGTTAGGAGGCACGATAGCTCAGTCGGTAGAGCGGGGGATTCGTATTCCGGTGACCCGGGTTTGATTCCCACTTGGTGCGCTAGTGCCCTTTGGTAGGGCATTAATCCTCAGTACCAGGTCCCTCGGAGAGGACCTTAAGCCGTCGGTCCTCTGGTTGCTTGCTTACAAGCATTCATGCTTTCTTAGCAGTCAGGTAAAAAATCACCACCACCACAATATTATGGTCGTGCGGACCCCTATTGTTAGTGTTAATATATCACAATAGAAGTCTATGTATGAAAGACATCCACAGTGAACCCTGCATTCAAGCATTGATATTATATATGTCACATGATTGTACATATATGGCCATTCATTTTGGGTTATTTCAAGCTATTCGAGTTTGAATTTTTGCTCAGAATTCCACCCATAAGGTTGATAAACATTACTGCCAAATGATATTGCTGAAGACATTTTAAAAACATACATCCATCATATTCTATAAGAGGTTACTTGATCTTAATCATATACCTCCATATTGTACACTATGTCTATGAGAGAGGAAATAAGAATTTTAACAAATGAGGCTTTGTTTCATGGACAATTTTGTTTCCTAGATGTTTTTATAATTCCTTATTAACGTCTACATTTAGAAGTATTATTCATTTCTCTAATCCTGCTATTCGACCTTGCTGGATAACCGTAATCAGGGGGGCGTTTCATGAAAGGACTTGTCGGATGTTTTATCCGACAAGTCCCATTTTATCCAACAGTTACCATAGGAACAGTGCCTCTCAGCCAATCAAAATCATGGAAAAATGTCAGATCTGACAACTTGTTGGATGAGGATATTGATGAAAAGCTCCCCTGAAGATATTTGATGGCCCACAGCATATTATTTAGAAGTAAAATTTGTCATGGTGATGTGAAAACACCTGCAGCACCTCTTATTAATTCATTGCTTTGGATTCATGACCTTTGATCATGTGTGCATATTGCGGGCATTTCTTTGTGATGGGAAGTACAGAAATGTGCTAAAGTTATTTTTGGCTGCAAGCAATCACTTATGGGACATTCATAGTCATTTTATTGAACTGACTTAAATGAGAAACAAGATAAGGACAAAAAATGTTTATATTTCCCTTGGCTTTGCCAGCACTGTATTACCTGTAAGTTACAAGTGAAAGTAAACTTTTATCATTCTCTATCACTCTGAAAAGTTAGGGATAGGATAGTGTGAACTGTGAACCATTTCCCCATGTATATATGTCCGCCAGAGCTTCGCACCTGTTGGAAGATTTCCTTGATATGGGAGTAGAATATGTTTCCCATGTATATTGGAGTAGAATATGTTTCCCATGTATATTGGAGTATGATGAGGAGAGGTGTTAACTCTCCTATTTACGAGTCTTGAAATGATTTGTAAGCAACTCAAGTAATGTAAAATATTAGTTTTCTGGTGTCCTTGCTGTAGAATGTATGATAAGGGATATGGATGATACAGTAGGGATATCATCAGAGATAAGGCCATTGCATCACATTTCCAATGTTAATTTGCTGCAGGATAATCAAGGATGACTTTGATATTGTAAAAAAAGGTATATTCCTTATTTAGAGATTTGTAAATTGAATGAAAGTTTGTCATTCCAAGTGATTTCTGTAACAAATAAAGTGTATATTTTCTATTAATCACATGTAAATCTTTATCATGGAGCTATGTGTTACATATGTAAGTGTGAATTGACACTGTTAATGATAGTGCACAACTTTTTTTCCGCCTGTACAGAATAAATAAGACTCTTATAGAATATTCTTTACCGAAACAATCATGACATTTTACTTCTTAACAGTAGATGAGGCTAAGATTGTACATTTTTAATCATGAAATGTTCTCTTTGCCCATAATACATTTCTTGACAACCTTGGAGAGAAGAAATCTGTGGATTCTAGTCCTAAACAATTCCCTTTTTATTGTTAAGTGTTGTTTTTCATGACATTTAGACCTTGAGATTGCCGGAACAAGGGAACAATGTTGACAAATTCTTAAATCTCTGTCCCCAAGGCAATTCCAAGAGAGAGGTATTTGACTATTGTATCGTAATTTCGTCTTATTAAGTCATTGTTAACTCCATATTAATAGAGAGAAGCCACACTGCTCTCCAAAAACTAATAAATTAGTGATATTGATGGGGCAAAGGAGCACTATGCCATATCCATGGTTCTATTTTTGACGCAGGGCAGGTCAATCACAACACACAATACATTAATATTACTCTGTGACTCGCAACCTTCTACCTTGTGCTCAGCAGGTATGTCAATCTGCTTGTTAGGCATGAGTTAATATGATTTCATTATTGACATATGCTCATCGGGTGAATCTTTCAAATCATTTATGCATCTTACAAAATCTATTCTGTTCAGTACCAGTCCTGGAGATGTAACTGAGCTCTCAATTTGCATGTTCACTTGTCAATTGCAATGAAAGCAGTGAACATAGCCGAGAGAGTGAACTCAATATCTTCAAATGAATAACTCAAATTTCCACAAAGAATCAACAGATTTAAAAAATATAATGGTCACTACACTGTTATAGAATGTCAGCTGGTACTTTAATAAAGCTTTTAAAAAGGCTTTGAATGGATCTCCTTGACCCTGTCAAGTTTTCCCAATATCTTATCTATTGGGTGTGCATTGGGAAGGTGAAGAGCTGACATCATTTTGGTATTGTCATAGTAACAATTACTTCGCCCCAATAAGACTGGTGAAGACTCACCTATATATGTCCCTTCTTACATCTTGTCTTGTGAATCACAAACAAGTTCATGCAATTAGGAAAACAAAAACACTACTGAACTGTGATATATGCATGTGGTAGCTCTTCTATAAAAGTTCACTTTATTTTTCTGTATTCCAAAGACTAAAAACAATAGGAAGTTAATATTGTAAGATATATTGCAAGATTTTTATTGATCCTTTAGAGATATGACTTGCTTATGAAAATATATATATGAGTATATGTTTGTGCAAAGTATGTGACACTTTCCATGACAAATAGATTATGCAGCAAAAAATTTAGAAAGAAAAAAAGTTATATGAGTGTCTTGTAAAACTATTACAATATATCCTTTACGCATGTGTATAGTTTGGTTGCCAACTTTGTTCACTATGTGAATTTGATGTCGTTTTCAACTTTTGTTATACAGAATTTATAATATTATAATAATGTAATTGGGATAATTCATGCCAGCATGCCGCAGCATAAACATTGTAGTGTTATGATCTTAGATGCAGAGGCAAAAAAAAAGAACAGATAATTTAATATTGAAGGAACTTCTGACAAATTATTATAGCTTCAAATTCACAATAAATGTACAGTACTTCACAAAATAATTTGATTGTTTAATTGCATTTTTTGTTTGCCAAACTTCTTTCTCTTTGATTTTATTCTTGTTTTCTAGTGTAATCTCTTGGTTTATCTACAGAGACAAGGGTATATGTGCCCTTAGCCCTACTTTAAGGGGGCGCAAAAAATGAATTAAAGCCTTAGATAATAAACATAATGAACAATGCAACTCAAAGAAGACATCTGCATAATTGATTGGAAGTCATGTAAAAATTTCAGCCCCAGCAATGATTGATGGAAGGGATAAGATTCCAATGCTTGCTTATCAGATGGAAATATAACCCTTACCCACCAAGGGTAATATTTTTTAGTAATATGATGATGATCCATTGCATTTATTTTTGGCCATATTTTTATAAAAAACATCCATAGGTGCAGGTTCATACAATTAAACTAATTTACTTCACATCTGCTGAAATAAGTGAGTTTTGAGGCACAATCTAAGAGTTTGATGCTGAGTTTAATTTCAAGTTCACGGAACGATGAAGGGAAGGAGTTCCAAAGCCGTGGAACATTAGATGAAAAGACACATTCACCATAACCCCTTAGGTGTGTAATGGGTACGTGAAGAGTGATACCAGCGCCAGATGAGCGCAAGCCTGGCCGTAGACGTTCTATGAGCAGGGGCAGATCCAGGATTATCCAAAAGGGGGAGGGGGTCAAATTTTTCGGAGGAAAATTTTGATGACCCCCCCAAAAAAAAGGTTTTCAACCACTAATAAAGTATATTTCGTACGCAAAAAAATCTGACAAGCAAAAAAAAAAGAAGAAAGGGTCTTCTATTTCAAGAGGGGGCAAACCTCGGTTTTAATGGCATTTTTACATTACAAATTTTATTTTTGCTTCTCAACAGGGGGGTTGGGGCATGTGCCCCAAGGCCCCCCAACCCCCCCCCCCCCGTTGGATCCACGCCTGTCTAAGAGGGAGGTCAACATATCCTGGAGCTAAACCATGAACAACTGCGAAAGTCAAGAGAAGAATTTTGAATGCGATCCTGTACTTAATTGGTAGCCAGTGCAACTTTTTGAGAACAGGGGAGATGTCATATTTCTGTGTACCAGTAAACAGGTTAACAGCAGCATTCTGAACACCCTGGAGTCTGTTCAGCATAGTAGATGGAAGACCAGCCAGCAGACTGTTACAATCCTAAAGGTATTCACTTTGTCTACAGCAGTATTACTTCTGAGATAATTTAACACCATATAGGCTAAACCAACACTCGTCTTTCAAACATGATGGTTTTTGGTTTGGAATCCCAGCCATGGCATGTTTTCGTTCAGCAGGAAATTTTATCCACATTTTGCTGCTCATGTTAGTTGAATTGATATCATCATCATCATCATCATATCAGCCATGTTTTTAGCCCACTGCAGGGCGAAGGCATCCTCAAGTTGATGCCATAAGGTGCTTGTCTTGTGCTGATGCAATCCAATTTATGCCAATGAATTTTGTGAGCTCGTCACTCCATCTCAATTTTTGTCTACCCGATTTCGTAATCCCAGCCATGGTCTCCATGGATATCCCAAGGATTAATTCCTCGAATGCAATGAGCGCTAAAGTATCTGATAAAAAGCATAATATAAATCTGGTTTATATATTTATTATGTGGCCTGTCGGTATTACAGATAACCTATTAACTTTTGTCTGATATTCATTTAATCATTTAATTTTACTGCCAATGTTCGTCCCACATTCCAAGTTGGCCATGTTAGTTTCCTTCATTTTCATACATGGGAGTCACTATGGACTAGCCTCTTGTCAAGGCCCTGGCAGCTGCTCTTTGTTGATCCCCAGCGAAGCGTGAAGTGAAATCACAAGCCCTCATATAGAATATTAATCGGGGCCTGATGGGAGATAAACATGTAGATGAAGTGGTTAATCATTCTCAAGCATTTTGAACAGTGGTGTCGATCCGCAGCAAGTTCTATTCATCGGGGGGGGGGGGGGGATATTATGTAATAATACAAAGCTCATTACCCCTAATGAACGATGCCCATGATTTTGAATATGTGATTTTTTGCTTGATCGCTACCTTCCCACACATAACAACAGAAACATTTTGGGTGCCAGGGGCAGGAGAATAGCTGTTTGCTCAGATTGCCCGGAGAATGCAAAACGTGAGTTAAGAGGGGCGATTTAAACCTATTAAACTTGAAATATAAAGCACCTTTTGAAATCATGAACAAGAAGAGTACCAAACTTAACGATTCAAGGCAATGAGTGCAAAACATGATTGATTTTTGTGTTTGTTTTCGGCCTATACCGTAGGTCTGTAATGACCTAAACATATTATTATCATTATATCAAATTATTCCCCTCCCCTTGTTTCTTTCAATTTTCTCCCTTTTCAAATCTTATTCCTTTTTTTCCTCCACTCCTTGCTTTTTTCGTGGTGTTTTTTTTTCTTTCTTCTCCCCCTCCCCCCTTTGTGCTGTTGACAAACTGCAGGATTCCGCGGAACCACCTGTATCCGTGGTGCACCAATTTGATTGGATTAAAGTTGTCTCTCAGTAGCCACTGCCGGAAAAGTGCCGAAAATAATAAGCACTCTAGTCTACGGCATAGCTGTCTCATTTTCTTCATCTATTTGATGTAATTTCTATTTGCTCACAGATGACTTTTAAGATTTTTTCTTAATAATTTATGATTTCATGCCCCAAGTTCCCATTTAAAAACCTAATTTGGCCCATTAAGTCAATACCTGAAGGAGAAAATTTGTTAGTTAACCTTTCTCTTAACCCAGCCGTATCTGCAAGTTCTTTGAATCAAGTCTAGTTTGATGAACAGCTGATCCATGCACCGTAAATATGTTCATTGCAGTGAGTGTTGCTGGTTTATCCATAATATTATGGATTTACATAAGAAATATCTTGAAACCAAGCTCGAAATACGGATTGAACGCTAACAACTTCGACAAGTACATCGACGACTTGAAATTAAGTAAGTAGATAGCCTAATTCTGTTGCTCGAATCAAGCCAAGGGAGACGGAACTAACTTAGTTTTGGGAGATTTGACCTCAAACGTTCATGACTGTTTGCCCGTTTCTCCCCGGGCGGGCCCGTCAAGGTGCATGCCTGGGGTTTAATACCTCAAGTGTAGACAGCTGGCAGCCGTCTGTTTCGAGGAGTTTTTTAACATTTTTTTAAAAATTCTCCTCGTACACAGACGGCTCGCTATCGTGCAGCCACCATAAGGGGACTAGCTTGCAATGCAAAATCCCCCCTGTCGGGGTTCAATTTTTGTCTTTAATAAATAAAAATTTTGAAAATTAACGCGACCAAAATGCGAATTTATATTCCCTCTTGGCATTAATTGCCAAAAAACAGAAAAATGAACTTGAAAGGAACAAAAACAGTGACTTACCTCGTTTTCGCACAAATTCACGTACCTTTAGAATCCAATGTCATGAATCGATTACAAAAATCTCTAGATTTTAAAACGAGAAAAACAATGGATACGACGTACTTTTTCAGAACTTTATACTTAATAAGTCTTTGAGACAGAAGTGGATACATGGATACACATGGATACGAGGATACGTGGATACTACTGGGATACGTACGTGGATACGTAGGATAAGTGGATACATGGATACGATGATACATGGATACGAGGATACGCGGATACGTGGATACGAGGATACGCGGATACGTGGATACGAGGATACGCGGATACGTGGATAGGAGGATACGCGGATACGAGGATACGGCCGGGCATCTGGGATGTTTGTGGAAAAGGGGGAAAGGAAGGGAGAGTCCAGGGTGACCAGATTTCACAAAATGAAATACGGGACAATTGACAAACGAAGATCAACAAAGAAGCCCACACAAAGTGTGGGCTTCTGAGAATCCATAGTATAATTATAAGACTTTTGAAAAAAAATATAAAGAATTAGAAGGGAAGGTGAACGAAAGAATGAAGGAGAGAAAGAAAAGAGATGATTGGGAAGGAAAGAAAATAAAGGAAAACAGAAAAAATAACAGAAAATTAGAATAAAAGAAGCCTGAAAAAAATAATAAAAGAGATAAAAAAAAGGTTTCCGTCATTCTTTGAAATGAATGTAGAAAGAAAGAAAGAAAGAAAGAAAGGAAGGAAGGGAAGATTACTTAATGTCTGAAAGACAAAATAAAGGAGGGAATTAAAGGGGGAAAGGTGAGAAAAAGAAGGAGGAAAGAAAGAATGAAGGAAATAAACATGTTTCCTTCATTCTTTGAAAGAAAGAAAGAAAGTAAAAAATAAGGGAAAAGAATAAGAAGGGAAAATAAAGAAAGGAATAAAGAGTGGAAGGGAAGAATGAAGCTAGGAGGAGAGAACGAAAAAAGAGAAAATAATGGAAGGAGAGAAAGAACGAAAAGAAACAGGAGACGAAGAGAGAAGGATGCCAAGGTAATTATAAGGAAAGAAAGAATGAAGGAAATAAAAAAGTATATTTGATAAAGAAGGAAAGAAAGAAAAATGAACAGGCAGAGAGAGAGAAAAGAAAATGTCTAGGAAAGAAAGATAGATGGAACAAAAAAGGCAAGCAGAAAGGATAGGGTATACATAAAATAAAGAAAAAGGGAAAGTTCAAACTTCAAGTAAACAAAAAAATCCAATCATCTAATAAAAATTATAATTTTATTTGGTGTTTTTTAATGTATTTTCAAAATTTTAAACATAAAATGTTTTAGAAATGAATAAAATTTCAAAGTGAAAAATATTGTCAAACTTAAAAATTAGATGAAACATCGCGGCATCGTGCACACCAAGATTCAAAACGAAAGCTGAAACAATTAACTAGATCTATGAAAAGTCAATAACATGTTCCTCCGATTACATCTCCAAATCATTAATCTGAGAATCCATAGTATAATTATAAGAATTTCCCGCTGATTTTGTGATTATTTTGGTGGAAAAACTGTCATGTGAGATGTTTGCACCATTAAGAATTTGCTTCGATCCTCCATGCCTAGCTATAGCCTGCCACACACAGGCAGGAGGCCAGTTCGTTTGCAATGTATTAGGTTAGCAAGAAATCACCGCAGAACTTGCAAAAGTTTACAGTTATCGATTTAATTGTTGTCCCTGCTTCGTCAGCTGTTGGTTATTTAATGAAAATTCACCACTTTTAAATGTATTAACTACATTTTGTTCAATATTCTGAAATACGGGACAAATAGGCGTCCCGGGAAGGGTTATTTGTCGGGACGCCGGGACACAGGAGCAAAATACGATTTCCACACAAAAAACGCGCTTCGGACTGATTGTGTATATACAAAACGTGATTAAAATATGACATTTCTGATCGCAATAGGCCCTATAACATATTTTTATTCGCGCTTTGCACTCGAATCACTAAGTTTAGTCAGATAACATTCCTCTTCACCACTTCAAATAGCGCTAAGAAAGTCATGTCTTTTCATAAACCGGTCACTTTATTTAATTTTTATCTAGGTATAAATTCATGAAATATTAGAAATTACATTTAATAATGAAGAATTAAGAATAAAACGAGTCATATAGGACTAATACTTATTCGTATTTATAATCAGAACGAGACATTCACATAATCAGTGGCGTACCGTGGGTCATGGCATTGGGGGGGCACCAGCAAAAATTCTGAGTCATTTAGAGAGCGCGCGAAGCGCGCTCAGTTGCCAGGTATACTGACCTAATAGAGACATTTTAAGGACATGCAGTGTCATTAAACGGATATGTATTTATAATGCGAAGCGCGAGCTAAATTTTTTTGTTATTCAGACCTAAAAAGGGACATTATATAAGCAATTTTTCTATAATCATCATACGTACGTGCCTCGCTAAACAAACAATGCGAGCGCGAAGCGCGAGATGAAATTTTTGTATATATTGACCCAAACAGGAAATATAATTTAGGAATCCATTAAGAGTATACACATCTCAGCATAGTCATCTAATGCTAGTATCCTTTGCTGATTTTGTTATAATTACATCTAAACACAATTAGCACTTTTTGTAGACATGGTAATCATGATTATCATAAGCATCTCACTAATCAAATACTGCGAGCGCGAAGCGCGAGCTGAAAATTTTGGAAATTCAGACCTGAAGAGGGGCATTCTAAGGCTTATTTGCAGGAATTCACTACGACCGTATGTATTTCACTAACTAAATGATGCGAGCGCGAAGCGCGAGCTGAAATTTTTTTATTTGAGATCAGAAAAATTGACATTTTAAGGACTGATTTTAGGAACTAATGCGAACGTTAGCACGGACAGGAAATGTTTTAAGGCATGGTCACACCGCCCGAGCGTTGTTGGAGCGGTCGTGGAGCGGAGAGAAAAAAATCATCACCGCTCGCTTCCGTTCACCATTTTCGATAGCGATTGGGGTTTTTTTTATTTCGATTTATGTTTTCGATTTTTCCCCAATTTTGTGAGCGAAATTCGGCCTTCTTTCCCTACCGCTCCACGATCGCTCCAACAACGCTCGGGCAGTGTGACCATGCCTTTATATCAAGACCTCAAATAGGGCAATCACTCCAAGTAGTCATGAAAAAGAATGTCACTACATGAAATAATAATAACTCGAATTGCGAGGAAATTAATATATTTGGTGTACAGTATATTGATTTGAAAACGGGAGGTTTTAGTACAACAGGTTTATATATCTCGTTAAACAAAATATGCGAGCACCAGGAACAATGAAGACATAGTCCCTGAGAAAATAATGTTTCATAAAGTTATGAAAAAATGCTTCTTATGTAATATAGCATAATTATTACATAACATAACATAACATTTATAATGAACATAATTTCTTCTTTCTCCACAACGTTTGTCTTCCCTTTTCCCTCTTTTTCTCCTTTTCCTCGTTTTTTTTTTGGCCAGCCGATTGGGGGGGGGAGGGGCACGTGCCCCCCCATGCCCCCCCGTAGTTACGCCACTGCACATAATAACCAACCAATGAAAGTCAAATCCAATTTGTGCTCAAAACGAAATATTATATCAAAGGCGTCATTGCATGCCGATGTTCTGTTACAAATGCAGTTCTAGTACTCCATGCTCTTTTGAAAGTCTTCTGGATGTATAAGTAGGAAGATAATTTTTTTTTTAAATAAGTAACTTATATGCCAATGATGCAGTATCTCATTCACAAAAATTTTATTGCACTCCCTTACTTCTTATCCCTATTTTTCTTCATTCTCTTCTCACTCTTTTCCTTTTCTCTTCATCAAGTTCATTCTTTCTATAATTTTTGAAAAAAAATAAATTATACAATGTATGCCATTCATGCAATAACTCATTCACAAAACTTTATATTCACATCTTTCTTAAAAAATCGGACAAAAAAAATAATTATCAGGTCAATTTTGAACTATTAAATCTCTAGTTTTAAGTTAAAAATGATAAATAGAATGACTCATATTAGATAATTCATAATCAGAACGAGACATTCACATTGACGAATGGCTAAGATACACCCAGGGAGTAGGAATGACTGCTTAAATCCGATGACCGAATCTGTAAGTGTTTAAGTAAAATTGGTTCTTTAGCGCTTTTTAAACAACGAGATAAAAGCGCAACAAGACATAGCCCTGAATGAAATTAATTTGTTTAAGAAAGGGATTGTGATGTAGGCCTTATACGATGTGTCTCGTTGCAATCACAAGCAGGACGGGGTGAAATTAATCGTCGAATTGTAACCATGTCAAATATGTCTCTATGCGACATGTTTTGAAATTGATTGGTTATTTCAATATAACCAAAACGTCTCAGTGTGGTATATCGTTCTTAATATCCCCTTTCTTACTATTTTGTTGTTATCTGTTGCTCGTGTCTTATTACTTATCACTGAGCTGTACATGATTGTAATTGGTTTGCGTAATATATGCAAAAACTTCAAAAGGCATAACTTTCTTATTTTACATATTTTTTTGATGAAATTGGCTTGTTACTTATTTTTCTACTTATTCAAATCAATAATTTTTTGGGTATAGACTTCACCTTTTATAAGCTGCATATTCGTATATGTTATTATATTAGCCCTTACTGAAAAATCTATAATAATCCAAATAGTTTATTTATGTTTTGTTTACTGAAATCAACTTAATTAAATAAAATCAATTCTAAAAAGGATTAAAATTATAGGTCAAATTGTAATAATATGGGCTTAGGCAATTGATACATGTTTCGCTATAAAGAGAGCAGCCAATTTGGAACAATTCACTAAAGTACCCTTTTCTATCTTTCCGAGAAAAATACAAATTAAAAACGATGTAAATTATCTGGCAGAAAGGGTAATTAGGGTGTGTGATGCTTCGTTCTAAAAGTTCTTTTAGTATCATGTACTTCTTTATGTGGCTTCCATGTTCTAGAGTATCAGGAACTCCTTGATGTTCCTTCATAGTACCAATTAAAGTATCCACGTATCCGCGTATCCACGTATCCAAGTATCCATGTATCCAATAGTATCCAAGTATCCACGTATCCGCGTATCCACGTATCCAAGTATCCATGTATCCAATAGTATCCAAGTATCCACGTATCCGCGTATCCACGTATCCAAGTATCCATGTATCCAATAGTATCCAAGTATCCACGTATCCACGTATCCGCGTATCCACGTATCCAAGTATCCATGTATCCAATAGTATCCACGTATCCACGTATCCGCGTATCCACGTATCCATGTATCCAATAGTATCCAAGTATCCACGTATCCGCGTATCCACGTATCCACGTATCCAAGTATCCATGTATCCAATAGTATCCAAGTATCCACGTATCCACGTATCCACGTATCCACGTATCCAAGTATCCACGTATCCAAGTATCCAAGTATCCATGTATCCAATAGTATCCAAGTATCCACGTATCCACGTATCCGCGTATCCACGTATCCACGTATCCAAGTATCCATGTATCCAATAGTATCCAAGTATCCACGTATCCACGTATCCACGTATCCATGTATCCAATAGTATCCAAGTATCCACGTATCCACGTATCCAAGTATCCATGTATCCAATAGTATCCAAGTATCCACGTATCCAAGTATCCAAGTATCCATGTATCCAATAGTATCCAAGTATCCACGTATCCAAGTATCCATGTATCCAATAGTATCCAAGTATCCACGTATCCAAGTATCCATGTATCCAATAGTATCCAAGTATAAGTATTCATATCCATAACATAAAATTCTCCCAGTATCCCTGTATACATATCAACGTATATCATTCCTTAACCAAAACATAAACATCATCAACATGATTATATACCTTTGCACATGTCCTCCATCACGCGCCCCCTCATTGATCCCTTCATAAATCTTCCCTTTATAAGTCCTCTCATTATACATCTAATATTGCTGCCACTCTCTCTTATACATCAACCCCGGGCATCAACCATATTGGACAAGTCGTGTACCCGTACTCCTTACGGGGCTATTCCCCCCCCCCCCCTATCCTTTATCCATCTCCCTATTAATTCGTTCACGAACGTAGAGGGCGACAAAATTGCTATCATTGCACAACGGCAGCAACAATTAGGAATAGGAGGTTGCTCTTGTAATCGATTCATGACATTGGATTCTAAAGGTACTCCAAATTCACTTCCCCGTTTTATCCGATCTTAAGTACATAAACATATGGCCATTGAGTCCCCTGTACACTGTACAGATGGCGCTAGAACTTCGGTCTCTGTATTTGGTGAGTGAAACCAACAGAGTTCAGCTGAACAACCAACAAAACAGATACCGAAGCTTTTGGTCTACCTCAAGTGATGCTCGTGCAGCTAGCTCCACTTCACTATCGCTACTAACCCAGGCCAGAGCCCTGGGGCCTGTTGCACGACGAGATGAGCGATACGTAGGAACGTCCTAGGACCATTCTTCCGAGATAGGAAGATTGGCGACAAATCAGCGCTTTCCGTTTCACGAAGGCAATTTTGTCTTCCAAGTCCGCGACATCGTTTGATATCGATAGTATCGGAAAAATATTTAGTCTTCATCGTCACCTGAACCTTTTATTTCAGAATGACGACTCTTCATAAAATCATTTATTTCAATGAAAGGAGATCAAATGATGTTTTATTTATTACAGATTGTAGAATTTAAGTATGGAGCTTAGTTTATGAGGTAAAAAGAGAAAAAACTTTAAAGATTCACAAACATAACTGAATAAAATCGATTTTTTTCATTATTTCACTTATTTAGAACATGGTGTCCTTTTAGAGACACCTTTCATTGATATTTCAACGAAAGAGACCCTTGTCCGATATAAAAATTGATTTAACTAGGTAATTTCGACATTTTATTAGTTCAATATTCTGTATTTTTTATAGAATACTTATGTATAATTATAATTTAGCTAATTATGCGTTAATGTGTTATTTGTTGAGTAAAAATAGGGTTTGAATGGAGTAAACAAAATCAACAGTGTCTGATTGTATGAGACTAAAGGGGAAAATATGAGAGGCTGCGTGTGAAAAATCTAATTTATTTATTTTATTTGTCAGATATAACGCAAGGAATACAAATGTGAGTGATTAGAGTATAAACATACCTCAGTTGCATGATGAGTAACCGAAGAGAAGGAAAATACGAACATTGCTGCAAACATTTCCAAGTGAATAAAGTAGTGCTTTGCAATAATAATTAAAACACAGAAAAAGTTGTGCAATCCGTAATGGAGAAAATACTATTAACAGAAAAAATGCTAAAAATTACAACGATCATAAACGTTGGTCATATTTAATGTTGATCACTTGATTTATGGAAGTTTATATAAGAATATGAGGTTTAAGAATATACAAAATATATATGTTCAACATTTCAAAGTTAAGGAGTAGAGACTACCGTGATTCTTTTAACATGACATAGGAGCCGAAAGGGGGCCTACCCTACGATTTAAAATGCGCCTCTTCGTATGGACTTTTCATAATATTTTATTTGATGAACTTATCTTCATGTGATGGATTCGTATATAGGCCTAATCTGTATCTTAAATTTTTATTAGCTATTTTGATACTGCAGATTTTTGTTTTGTTTCACTTTTTCACATCTCAAGTTATCCCAAATCAAAGAATTAATTTTCATTGATTAAAATTAATCTCATAAAAATATAATAATCATAATGAAAATTAAATAAAAATAAATAAACGATTTAGATGTTTAACATTTTAGTTTTGTATCGTTTTTTTTTCTTTGTTTTTGTTTAACGTTATAGACATGTATTTTTTCCTTACAAAATTTCTTTTAAAGAAGTCGTTCATATTGTTCAATTATCTATAATGAAAAAGCATGAGGGGTCAGAGAGATAGTGCCACCCATTTTGATAGTTCAAGTTTATTTTTTAATGGAAAAGGGGTGGGGATAGGACGGAGGGAGAATAAACTAAGACATATTTAAAAAAATATTTGGGCCTACATTACCCCCCTGCATTACTCCCGGAGAAGTTAAAATGACATCCGTTTTTGGTCGTCTAGTCGACGTGAAATTGATGACAACAAGCCCCCATATAAAAAATAACTTGGCGCCATCCCAGATAAAATGCATCATCAACCCCCTAAAAATATTGTTAAAGGTGATATGTCAGTGTGGCTTGCTGTAAACGCATTTTCTCTCAATGCCGACGGTGGCGGGCGGTGTGCAAAGAAGATCATGCCTACGTAGGACATGTCTGGAGGTGTCTTTCCAAGGACCATTCTTCGTATCGCCCAAATCGGCTTTGTGAAACAGTTGAGCGATATCTCGTTCTTACGTAGAATGGTTCTACGAAAGACCATTTCATGCAACAGGCCCCAGGATCGAGCTCACTGTGCATTTACTCATACTCATGGGACTAGGGACTAGGGTAGATTGTGGTCACAATAACTTGGAAATAAAATTGTGAAAACAGAAATTAGGCACTTACCACGATTATATGGATGAAGGTCTATCGTGTGGCAGTATACTGACATCCAGGCACAGACTGGAATCTAAAAAAAACCGAAAAGTTCTCTCCTACCCCAGTTTTGATCGGCCATTTTGTTTTGAATATTGAAAGAATTAGAGGTATCGCAACAGAACTTTCCTCACAGGTATTAATAATTCGCTGCCGATTTCAAAACATCGCATGCGCAATTAAGGGTTAAGCTCAGACCTTCGCGCATGCGATGATTTGAAATCGGCAGCGAACTATTAATACATGTGAGGAAATCCATGTCAACTCTAAATCACCAATTTTGAGACTAAAAAGAATGGAAAAGAAGCGAAAATTTGTGTGAAGTAAGAATATTAGTTTTAATTGTTTTTAAAATCTGTGATGTTGCATGAATTTAATATTTTCCCCCATAAGGCGCACCTTTGTCACTCAAGAGTATCAGAGTGAGTTCACGGGCTTGATGTTCGGGTAGGTGGAGCGTAGTGTAGCGGAAGTGAAGTGGAGCCTGCACGAACATTGCTTAAGGTACACCCACCTGAACCTCAAGGTGGTGAACTCGTTCGGATACTCCGAGTCCGGAATCCATTTAGTTTCAATTTTCTTTCAAGGAATAAGCTCAACATTTATTCTTCCATGTATGTACACTGCTCAATTGGAAGAGGGGGCCAGGGGGGGAGGTTGGAGATTACAATGCAATGCATGCATTTACCTATATCTATGGACACTTTTGGATGCTTCTGAATGCAGGCTTAAGAATAGAGTGCATAAATTTTGTTGCTTCATTAGGATCATTGATTCATTTGTGATAGGTCAAGAAGAAGATGACATTCATGATTGTGACACTAACAATGGAAGACGGCATCCACACTACGCTGAACGTGCAGGAAAACAGATTCTTGTTTTCTATGGTACAGAATATGGTTTCAGTGAAGAAGTAGCTAATATTCTCTTTAAAAGGTAAGTTTTAAATGAGATATTTTCAGTTTGGTTTTGTTGTCGTGTCTTGACTTTTAGCGATGGATTTAGGAATTATGGAGAAAACTTTCTCCCACTGACTGCATGTGTTAGGCCCAGCGGAGCAAAGTGTTTGCTGTGTCATCATCTTATTACTGTTTAGGACTGCTATTCAAGAATCGGTGGGTGGGTTTTACAGAGCACGTATTCCTGTTACAGCAATATCTTATGTTCTCCCACAGGGTTACATGATAAAAATGAATTTGTGAATTAATGATGAAATAAGCTGTTGACGGATGTATTGTATTGATTTGATATGAAAAAAAGGTTTGAATCTGATTGAATCAATAAGTTAAACAATCAGTGAATGAAAAATAGAAATAGCTGATGAATCTATAAAATAATAAAGGAGTCGTTTAACAAATGAATAATGATAATAAACATTGGGTGTATGATATTTCTTGAGCAGGCTTATAAATATTGCTGCATCTGCTGATGACGCTGGTCTCTGTCAACTGCAGCCTAGGCTTTTAAATGCCAAAGATTGGAAGCATCTCAGACTAGAAGATGAACAACTCATCATGGTCATCATCTCAACCAGTGGAGACGGTAATAAGCTTTAACAATAGAACTATATACATGCATACATGTTTTGCTTCAATAGACCAACTGCAGCCATGTGATTAGTTGAGACTCTTCTGTCTGTCTGTCTGTCCGTCCGTCCGTCAATCCATCTATCTATCTATCTATCTAACCTATCCAACCTCCCTCTTTCTCTCAATAATAAATGTATATTCATGATGAGTCAAGAATATTCATGCAATCAATTGTTTCCTTATTTGTAGGTGTTCCTCCCAGTTCTGCGATGGATTGGTACAATTCCTTCATGTCTACCAAGTTTGATCTTACTCATCTCCAGTACTGTGTCTTAGCCCTTGGGGACACCAATTACCCTCACTTCTGCAGAGCTGGAAGAACAGTCTATGATAGGTAAGTCTTATTGAGGTAAGGGGTTTTTCTTACACAAACTTAAGTTTTATAAGGCCTCAGAAACAATAGAACACAGTTTCTTGTTTCTCGTTCATTAGGAAGAAGACAAAGATGGGGGTAAGATGCTGTGAATGATGTGAGGCTGTTTAGTGCTGCGATGGTATTCCCTCAGTAGCGCTCCCTAAGCATCTCACTATCTTAACTACATTGATTGTGTAACTACAAACAACATCAACGAAGAAACACTGCACCAAAACTATTTCACTATGATTCCGTAAGCAATCTGCCCTATCAACTTGGTCTCCCTGCCATTTTTGCTGTATTTTGTGCCTTATAGAAAAGTTACATTTCCCTTAAGAATATTTAGATTTAAGGCTTGGTATCAAATACCGATTTTGACTTCATTTTGACATATTTTGTAACGTTCCCATTAAAATCATTTTCATTTCATTTCATCATTTCATGATTTAATTTTTTCAGGTTTTATGAACTCGGAGCCTGCCCTTTCATTCCAATAGCCAATGTTGACATGGAGGACTGGACTGTTATTAATGATTGGATGGACGATAGTCAGGATTACCTTCTTAAGAATAGCATCAATCTGGTTATCAAAGAGGATTATTTGTCTCCCCTTCTTATGGATGAAGATGGTTTTCATCGCCTCAAACCATTCATGGCAACTCTTCTTGTAAGTAACTCCATCGCCATGATTTCCACAAACTGACGTCAGACCTGTAGTATTTTTGTATTCATATTTTAAGTTTTTTTGTCTCACCTGCGAAGCAAAGTGAGACTATAGGCGCCGCTTTTCCGACGGCGGCGGCGGCGTCAACATCAAATCTTAACCTGAGGTTAAGTTTTTTGAAATGACGTCATAACTTAGAAAGTATATGGACCTAGTTAATAAAACTTGGCCATAAGGTTAATCAAGTATTACTGAACATCCTATCAGAGTTTCATGTCACATGACCAAGGTCAAAGGTCATTTAGGGTCAATGAACTTAGACCATGTTGGAGGAATCAACATCGAAATCTTAACCTGAGGTTAAGTTTTTGAAATGTCATCATAACTTAGAAAATATATGGACCTAGTTCATGAAACTTAGACATAAGATTAATCAAGTATCACTGAACATCCTGCATGAGTTTCACGTCACATGACGAAGGTCAAAGGTCATTTAGGGTCAATGAACTTTGGCCGAATTGGGGATATCTGTTGAATTCCCATCATAACTTTGAAAGTTTATGGATCTGATTCATGAAACTTGGACATAATAGTATTCAAGCATCACTGAACATTTTGTGCAAGTTTCAGGTCTCATGATTAAGGTCAAAGGTCATTTAGGGTCAATGAACTTTGGCCGAATCGGGGGTATCTGTTGAATTACCATCATAACTTTGAAAGTTTATTGGTCTAGTTCATTAAACTTGGACATTAGAGTAATCAAGTATCACTGAACATCCTGTGCACGTTTCAGGTCACATGACCAAGGTCAAAGGTCAATGAACTTTGGCCGAATTCGGTGTATCTGTTGAATTACCATCATAACTTTGAAAGTTTATGGATCTGATTCATGAAACTTGTACATAAGAGTAATCAAGTATCACTGAACATCCTGTTCGAGTTTCAGGTCACATGATCAAGGTCAAAGGTCATGTAAGGTCAATGAACTTTGGCCATGTTGGGGTTTTTTGTTGAATAACCATCATATCTCTAAGTTTATTGGTCTAGTTCATAAAAAGTGGACATAAGAGTAACCATGTATCACTGAACATCTTGTGTGAGTTAGAGTAGTATTCAAAGTAAGCACTGCTGCTATATTGAACCGCGTGATGCAGGTGAGACGGCCAGAGGCATTCCACTTGTTTGAAATCATAGGTTGTGTTTGACTTAGAAGCAGAAGAGAGGATTGTCAGACATAGCAGCAACCAAAGGTTTTCAGATGTACTGGATCCAAGAAAATGTTAATTCATACGGTATACACAAGCAACTTGCGATAAATACTTTAGCATGAAATTTCTGGAGTTCCTCTCTTGAGATTATTCCAACAAATGCTTCCAAGACTCAACTGCTAGCCATCCTACATCTATAGGCTTTCGCATCCGACTGGTACCTATTCAATACCTGAATGAAGAATGTCAAAATGTGGATCGACGGCTTGCCAAAGGTCGCAATAACGGACGCAGTAAAGGGGAAGTTATCATAAGACAATAAAGGACCCAATAATGGCATGGTTAACATAAGACAATAATGGCAAAGTTAACACAAACAATAAAGGATGCAATAATGGCAAAGTTAACATAAGACAATAAGGGATGCAATAATGGCAAAGTTACCATATTAACAAGCTTTTATGTAAATGGTCTCCAGACAGAGTTTCACTTACTGTTAATGAGACTTAATGTAATTCAAGACTCAACTTGTTAAAGTCCATTAAAATACTAACCTTTGTTTGTGATTCTCTTGTATGTAGATTAAGGAGGCACTTACATATTTTGATGCCACCTCAGACAAGGAAACAATTCACTGTGAATTTTCAATAGAGGGCAGTGAACTGGTATATGAGGCTGGTGATGCTGTGGGTATCTATCCTACCAATAGGATTGAAGACGTGCAATGGGTTTTACAGGCCAGTGGGTTGAATGGAGAAGATACATGTTCTGTTCCGTCATCAGCTTATCAACCTAAAGGTATGAAGCTTATAATTGTAGCTGTTAATTTCAAGGAGAAATGAATTTTAAAATGATAGGGACAGTGATTTATTCTGTGTTTGATAGTAGACAGGTCCAGATTGAGAAAAGCAGAATGCCTTACACAAATCTTGTTAATGCTGACTTGAGAAGCATTTTAGCATTTTTAGTGCCTAGTTCAAATGTGCTGTTTTCCTCCCTCCAATTTGCTGTTAAAATCCTCAAATTGGCAAAAACAAAAATGGCCACCATTTTGCACCGTTACTGCCTTATGAATTGTTTCTCAAACCCAACAGAACAATCAAAGTTTGGCATAAGTATGAAACTGTTTTTATGATACTGTTGATTTAATAAATATAAGGTATTTATTGTTTTGCTTGTTCATTACCTTGTAATGATAGTCCCTGATGAATAGTGTAGACTGGAATGCATTTCTGCTTCTTTGAAGTTCCAGCCTTCATCCAAAGTTCTTTACATCTCATCTTGTCAAAATATGCAATCAGTAGCAGTATCATGTGCTACAACAACTGAAATCTGGGCACTGGAGTGAATAGCATGGAGGACTAGACAAAGTGTCCACTTCCACATGATTAAAGTACCTACTTGTATCAGTGCACTGGATTTCTGTTACTTCAGCAAAACCTCCCACTACTGCAAGTGTTTGTGGTATGATAGCTGATACCTTTGCCATGAATTAATCGGAAAGGGAGGCTTCCAGATTTACTTTGTTCTCACAAAGAGACAGAAAGCTTGACCACTTTTTTGGTACAGGAATTGACCTTCTTCCCATGACTCGCACAGGCCTGATTCTACACCAAGCTTCTCTCCATTTAAGCAAGGAATTACTGATGCTATCAGCTCTCAGATGTTACATCCATTGTTATGACATTCTTCAGGTCAGGAGGAACAACATCCATACTGAAAACATTTGATTTTTGAAAAGCAGAGACTATTCTGTCTTCATCAAGATTATTTGTGTGATGGCATGAGCCCATTGTAGACATCGTCGTTCCCTGTATCAATCATCATAATCAACAACTGCGCATCCTCTCAGGTTGAATAAGAGAGCCCATCTACTCAATGCTGTCACTGTTCTAGTTATGCCAACAATATTGCCATTCTTCTTCCCAGCACCATTCAGCCATTCCTGGCTGTGTCCAGGGTCTACCTGATTGAACTTTCTCTTTGATTCCTTCACAACAAAGTTGTCATTCTTGAATTCTTAAAGGATTTCTGATTGATGTCGATGAATTTCAGCCATGTACACAGTAGCCAATCAGGCATGGTGGGTATGATCAAATTTGAAGTAGAAGGGGAGCATCCTATGAAAAGAAGAAATATGTAGGTCCATGAGATTGTCTTGTTGAGCTCTGATGAAAATTAATGGAATGTTCATCATATCAATGTACTGAAGCCAAACCTGTGCAGTTGGGTCATTTTCCTTTAGTTCAAACCAAAATGCATGTATCTGCTGGCAGAACTACTATGAAGAAAGAATTTGCAGTGCTTCTGTAAATTCAAATTTCATGTACTGTAGTGTTTTCTTCAACTCTTGATCACAATCTTAGTATCCATAGAATCAAGAGAGAAGCAACAGCCACAGAGCTTCGTATGTAATATCTTATAGCGTGTACATATGTATTTCCTTACATGACATGCTGTGCTGCATTGGATCCCAAAATGTCATTCTCAATCCACAGATCAGTCTAACCAGAGTCTTGCATGTGCTGGGCAATGACTCATTGTGAATTTGTACTAATGTGAAGTCCTCTAAGACAACGCTTCTCAACCTTTTTTTACTCAAGGACCACTTCGACTCTCAGTTTTTTTTCGAGGCCCACCTACCAAATTTTTAAGAAAGCGATATGACTACTTGTCTCGACTCAAAGATAGACAATGATTATAATGAGCATATAAGTGGGTATGAATTTCAGTAGCCCGGCCTTTGAGCCCCTCCTCTAAACATATACAACCATGACAACATAACAACTTAATAACAAGAATGCTGAATACCTTCCTCATTCGACACACATTACTTACGATTTTGCATCACTGCCAGTCATGATGAATCCAATTTAAAGTATTCAGTGTCATATTTTCTTACCGTTACATTCAGAGACTTATCAATTTGTTTCCTCCCTCGCCCTTTTTAAATCGCTTTAAAAAGAGGGTCAATTTTGATGAAAGTATGTTTTCGTGAAATTTGGACACAAAGCCCTGAGCTCTAAGACGTGGTATGAGGGTATGCTCATATTCTTGGAACTGACCACTTTGATTTCATCACCTTTGGATACAAGGTAGACCTTTTTGACTCACGTGTTTGAATCAGGTAGACCGATCAAACATGACATATTTGGGCTGTCGGATAGGTCTAGGTCTGTGAAACATACTATAGTTTTTCCCCCATTTTTTTTTCCTCTGGAGCTTCTCGCGGCCCACCTGGGAAAGCTTCGCGGCCCACTGTTTGAGAAGCACTGCTCTAAGACGTGGTATGAGGATACGCTCATATTCTTTGAACTGACCACTTTGATTTCATCACCTTTGGATACAAGGCTTTGAGTACCAGATATGTCTGATTCATATCCTTAGTGCCGTGTAGTATTCTTTCGATGAGAGTGTGTATAAGTTATCTATGTCAGGGTCTGAATGATCGGAAGATACCCTACAGTTGTCATTTCAGGATCTAGAGTACTGTGCTTCTGATTGTCCAGGAAGGTTTTTGTTTTGAACATTTGACATTTGTCTGCAGCTCTGAAACTTTGTATTGTCGTTGATTCATTAGTGGATCTGCTAAACCCCTTCTTTTTAGAATTCTTGTTGTAAGGAGGTTTGTAGGTTCTCATAGACTCTAGATATAGGTGGGTGTTTCATAAAGCTGTTTGTAATTTACAATCAACTTCACACACGACTGGTGACCCTTTCTTGTGGTACATGATATATCCCTGTGTGACTGACTGAGCACCCGAACACATGTTCCAGTCAAAGTTGTGACATTTTTAAAAATACCCCTAAATTATGCACAGTTTTGGTAATGTAGGTTGTATTTTGGCAGCATGAAAGCTTTTCTTAAAATTTCAGACGTAGCAACATATAATGTATGGAAACTAGATTTTAATTATTCTAGATAATACCAAAATATAATTTTGAATTACTTGGCCTATTGTTTCATTGTTTGCTGTTCCCTATAAAATGTTTGTTTTTCTCATTTTCAGAGAGAAATGTAACCTTACGAGAGAGTCTACAAAAATATTATGATCTTAAAAATGTTAGAGTGTCATTGCTACAATGTCTGCTAAGACATGCTGATGGTACTGTGAAAGAAAACTTGGAGATCCTCATGAAGAATGGGGTAAGCATTAGCAGATCCACACCAGCTGACTAAAATCTATGGGTATTTTGCTTTTGATATATAATTTTAGTTATTTAGCTTCTTTGAATTGAGCAAAATTACCCCCAAAATTTCTTTTGAGGGATGATGCTAGTATTAAAGAAATCATAGCATTCCTATACGATGTAGGGTAGCATTAGAGTTACACCAAAACATCTGTGGAATTGAATTTCTTGAAAATATATATGGCATCAGGGCTTGGGATGAGGAAAAATATAGTCCTGCAGTACACTGTAACTGCACATTATCATAAATTTGCTCTGACTTCCAAATATAACTCAGTATGGAGATAAAATCTGCAACATTTAGTGGAAGTTATTAGATGATAGAATGAGATTGTTCAAAGTTTAAGAGACACATGTGAGGCCCATAATGGAATGAACATGATCTCATTCCATTGCCTGATGATGATGGGGAGGGGGCATTTTATTGAGACAATGCCCATTTAAAGGTCAAATTCACCTCAGAAAAATGTTGATTTGAATCAATAGAGAAAAATCAGATAAGCATAATGCTGAAAATTTCATACAAATCGGATGTAAAATAAGAAAGTTCTGACATTTCAAAGTTTCACTTATTTTTAACAAAATAGTTATATGAACTAGCCAGTTGCATCCAAATTAGAGAGTCGATGATGTCACTCACTCACTCTTTCTTTTTTTTTTTATTGTATGAATTATACAGTATTTCAATTTTTACGAATTTGATGATTAGGACCTCCTTGCCTGAAGCACAAAATGTTAAAATAATGTAATTCCACGTGCTCAGGGAGGAATGAAACTTCATTTCACATGACAATGATGAGAAAATAAAAATATTTCATATTTCATATAATAAAATACAAAAGAAATAGTGAGTGATGTCATCAGTTCCCTCATTTGCATACCGACCCAGATGTGCATATAACTGTTTTGTGAAATGAAGCGAAACTCTAAAATGTCATAACTTTCTTATTTTACATCCAATTTTGATGAAATTTTCAGTGTTACGCTTGTTGAATTTTTCTTATTTTAATTTAATTCAAGTTTTTGTTTGGGTTGCACTTGTCCTTTAATCTTCACTGCTATTTCTGATCATTGATGTATGTCATTTGCACAATGGAGTATTTTTTTTTATTATTTTTCTCTCCAAATTTGCAGAATAATGTTGATATTACACAGTGTATCAAAAGATATAAGAAAAAATATAAATTGTATCATATCTTTGCATCGACTTTTTATCAAAGATATAAATTTGAATATTGTTACTTAAACCAATAATAAATTAAATATTATAAACAAACAATCAAATATGTTGATAAAATTAGACTTTCTTATTTTTAATCAAATAAAAATCTTCAAATTAATTTCTCTACTGCCTTTTATTTGTAAAGACCTCAAGGTCAAACCAAGCCCTCTCAGGTTACCTGGAAGTAGCTGAGGTTGGTGATGTTCTTGAAGATTACCCTGTGAAGCTCTGTCAAGAAGAGCTCCTGGCAAATCTAAGGCCCCTTCAGCCTCGCTATTACTCTATCTCATCCTCCCCTATCCTGGTGAGTTCATATATTGTACCTGGTTACTTCAAGCGCACAGACATTTGGTTGAACAGCAATATATCTGATAATAGACAGTGTTATATCTGATAATAGACAGTGTTATATCTGATAATAGACAGTGTTATATCTGATAATAGACAGTGTTATATCTGATAATAGACAGTGTTATATCTGATAATAGACAGTGTTATATCTGACGATATGAAATTTAGAATTATACTCTGTCAAGATGTTCTTTTACACTCATTAATTTAAATTCCAACTGTAGAAGTTCAAACAGAATCTGGCACAATGACCAAGTATTTCTGTGTATGAGTGAAATATATGTACCAAACAATTCTGGTAGAAAGTCGGTATTTGCTCAAAATGTATGAAATTTTTCTGTTTTTTCCCAAGCAATGATATTAGACATGTCCATGTGTGGTTTTCTGTGTTTTTAGATCATCAGCGTATTCATATTTTAGCCAAGATGAATTCACAAAATTTGTGTAATGTTTGGTATATTAGAACTTACTACTTCTAGATCCAGAAAGAGATGGAGATATCAGCCATGATTTTAAGACTTTAAGTCAAAATTTCTCTGAACTGTACATGATTTTTAACTTTAACCCCCTAGAGTACGGTTATTAGAAGTAATTGTAGTGAAGTGAAGTGAAAATGAATTGTGTCTTTTCTTGAGCAGGATTCAAACAGGATTTGTGTAACAGCAGCTATCATCCGCTACTCCAACAGAGGGCGTCCTAGAGTTGGCGTGGCAACAACCTTCCTCCAGGATAGGCTTGACCTCCATGACCTTTGTCCTGTCTTCATCAGTCCAAATCCAGACTTCCGATTACCCAAAGATGGGACGAAGGACATTATCATGATAGGACCAGGAACGGGTATAGCTCCATTCAGGGCCTTCATTCAAGAGAGAGGTATGATGATTCATTTCTGGGTCCCTTCGCATGAAAGGTTCTATTATACTAACTTTGTCATCCAATGGTAACTACCATGGTAACCCTGATAAACAGCCAATCAAAATCAAGGATTCCATGAAAGTTACCATCGGATTGATAAGTTACCTTAATGGTAAATTTAATGCAACAGGGCCCTGATCTCTTCATTGAATTTATCCTGTTTTTATTTCTTTTTTAAATTTAGAGTGGGTGGTGGTAGGTAAGGGCAGAGGATGGTACATATATTTCACTTTGCTCTTCAATGAACTATCTTCTGATAAAAAGTTTATACATGTTTTTTTATTGAAAATACATATAAAAAGTCCGTGTAGCACTTCATCACAACTGTGAACAATTTAAGAATTTACAGATCAAATACAAAAAAACTATTTTATCAGTTATAACATTATGGTAAACTTGAACAGAAGAGGGGACTACAAATATCAATAACAACATACAGCTGGAAACTTGAGAAGCAGGTTCTATTTTTAAACATTTTATGTAATTTTAATACATTTTCTTTTGTGAATTGCTTGAGTTAATAAAAGCTATAAGATGATGAAATGGATCCTAATCCAATGATTGTTTGACAACAAATGAGAGCAAATATATGATCAAGAGGTATCCTACTAATCTCTATAAAAATCACTCTTAAAAATTCCCAGTTGTGTATTGAATATCATGCTTTCTATATTGTGTGCACATTTCTGCTTACGCATGACTTAGTCAGACTTGTTTGTGAAACATGAACTCCAGGCATTTAGTTTGCCTTATCCATAATTTTACTTTTGAAATGTCAAAACCAATCAGAACTATCAGTCATCAGTTTACTGCACATTGCATTATGTTTTTAAAGTGAAATAGATATACATCATTTTCACAAAGAAAATGATGATTCAGTTTGGTCATAAGTATGGTTTCCCATACTAGATACCTTTCAAACTGTCTTTGTTGCAAGGTACTTTTTGACGTTTATTCTTTTCTACCCTCATTCATGGGTATTTATCTGTATGATATCGATGTTGTTTTCTGTTCATTTATCCCATTGGCACATGCCTACAGTACATTTAGGTGCAAGCGGAATGAATCTCCTTTATTTTGGTTGCAGACACAAGGCTAAAGATTTTCTCTACAAAAGGGAGCTAGGTATGTAATAATTAGTAAATATCTAAGGTATTGTCATAATGCCTTGGTTCTTGTTCAACTCCTTGGTTCTTGTTCAACTCCCACGGTAACTTAGAATTTGCTTTTCAAATTATTTTACCAAGTGATCCTTGGAAAGACAAATACAGATGAAGGTTTCACTTGGTGAGAGTTAAAAACAAATTCTTTGGGCAATTTTAATTCACGGAGCTCTCCTTTCAGGGATTTTGTCCAGTTATACCGATAGACCCAGACTGGAGCTAATAGTGATAATGACAAATGGGAAATATGTAAGCTACATAGTATATCATATTCACTACTTGACAGCTGAGTATTTTGCTGTAAGGTATTTCACATTTCTTCCACTTCATCTAGCAATCATAATCTTGATCTTTCTTTTGTTGTCTTGTCATTATACTTCTTTCAAGACAAGTGTCTCTTATAATGGGACTGCCATATTCTGGTGCTGTATGATAAATCCCCAGTTTTTCCACATTACGGGGAATTGTTTATTGTCGTTTATTAATAGAGCAAATGGTGGTTGATGGTCACCTTAAACTTCGTACCGCTTTCTCCCGGGATCAAGAGGAAAAGGTTTATATTCAGCATCTCATCCAACAAGATTCCCTGATGATATGGAACATGATACAGGTACTGATACAGCAGAGATATCTCCTCTTCTCTCCATTTAGAATATCTTTTACTTTATCTGTGTGTCTCTGGGGTTCTATCTCGCCCTTTGCATGAGCCACAATGCGGGGGGGGGGGGGGGGGGGTTTGGCTGGTGAGGGCCCCGCTTTTCCCTCTAAGCTTGTACAAAACATAAAATTACCACCTTATGTTTTTTACATGGTCAGCCCCTACCCCCATGTCCATAGTAGTTCTCCGGCCCATTGCTTTTGGCATGTAGTGTTAACATTTCTAAAAACTAGGTATTCTATTTTTATTGGATTATGCTGTACATACCTAAAGTTCTGTTTTTAAGTCAAATAGTAGTAGGTAGTACTACAAAGCATTAAAGAGCAATCGTGTGAGTGTAATTATGTGTTTATATTTTTTGTGCATTCAGGTCTAGTCTCCAGGTTGCTCTGCAGTAGCTGCTGTTTATAGTTTTCATCTCATAAATACATCAACAACTTTCAAGAAATATAAGATGTCTTCTTGCAAAGTTCATATCCCATTTCACTGTAACAATACATTATATGTATAGGAACTCATTATTATCTTATAAGCAGGAAAGCATGAATGCTTGAAAATAAGCAGTCAGAAGACCAATGACCTTAAATCCAAATCCCTTCTGAGGAATATGAAATTAGTATTCTACTGCATACTTTTAAGATCATCTGAAAGTGAATTTGCTTAGAAAGCCTCTCTCCTGTAAAACAGAGGTACAAATTATTACACACGATTTGTTACTCTATTTCTGATTGAAATAAAATGTGCAATGAAGCAAGTATTGAAGGACGTATATATCTGAGCATGAATTGGTTTTAAACAATGTTATCTCAATTTGATAAGGAGGGGGGAATTATCAATTATTAAAAGAGGTCACATAGCTAAGCCAGGTTGGTATTAGAGGGCTTTGATCAATTTATTAAGGTTTGCTACATCTAGATGAAATGTATGAATGTCTATATATCATTATTTACCTAGTTCATTATTTGTATATTTTATTCAAGGGAGGAGCACATATGTACGTTTGTGGTGACGCCAAGCATATGGCATCTGATGTTCATGAGACCTTGCTAACTATCATCAAGGACAAGGGATCCATGTCAGAAGATGGTGCATTAGAATATCTTAGAACCATGGAAGAGAATCATAGATATCAAAAAGATGTCTGGGTAACCTAAACACATACAAAATACTCAGTAAAATTGATGTACCCAATTCAGCTAGAGATCATATATACCATTATAAAAAAAACCTTGAAAGCAACAACAGCAACAAAAAACACCACCAAAAGTGAATGAAATGGCAGATTTCATATTCCTCTGTTCATCATGATTTGCTATTATACCATTTAAAATGTGAGCATTTCATTGATTTGGGGAATTCCTACTGGATTCAATCCAGTTGTTATTAACCTCTCATCAAAGCTGCTCTCTCAAGATTTAGATCAGTTTTGACTTGAAACATTTACTTGTACAGAGATGTACTATTTTCATGTTTGGGGCCTGTATGTCAACCCAAGATCATATGATCACTGCACAGTTCATTTTTGCACCATTCCTACAGTATTCTTGCGACTATAGTACAATGCTAATCATGATAGACCAAATGGACCTAAGTCTCAACAACCAAGTAAAGTAACCTAGTAAACTCAAATAAGTGAGTGGGTGAGTGAGTAGTGTCTGAGTTTTTTTTTTTTGGAAGATAAATATTGACCAAGATGTAAAAAAAAATCTGTCTATTTAATGTCTGTAAAAACACAACACTCCCATGTTCTTGTAGGTCATGTGACCAAGGTAATAACTGATGTGTGACTTTGCCTTAAAATCTATTTACTAATGTTCATAACATTAAGATCAAGAAGTTGACATTTCTTTATTGTCATCAAATATTTTTCAGTGCAATAATTATGTAAAATTGTCATTCCATTGATGTATTCCTGAATGTTATCTACAGATTTATTTTAGTTTGTTTGAATGAGTCATTCATTTGTATTTTAATGGTTATTTAGATATCTTTAGAATTCATGTATTTAATGCATTTCATTTTATTATTTTGTAATGTAACCATTTGTTTTACAAATTCATTTTTAAGGTGAATAATAAAAATGTTGTACCTGTATCTCCAAGATAAATGTATTTCGAAAGTGACTCATTAAATAAAGAAGATAAAATCATGTGTCTATCCATCATCTTTGACAAAGTATTTATTAGTTAGTGGTTTATAACAAGGTAAACCTCACTGTGCAGTCCAGTAGAGAGGAATAGAAATATTGAAGTGAAATAAATAACAGCAAATCTCATCAAATTCAGATGAAGATTATCAAGGTACAGCATTTTTAAATTTCTATTTTGAATTCGCATTTTGAAATGTGTATATTTCCACAACAACATCCTTCCAAAAAGATGAATATTTTGTGGGGGCAACAATCTTTTTAGCTTTTATGCAGCTGCTGGTTAAATTCATGTTTTGGGGGTCATTTTGTATTTTAACGGAATTGCCTGATAAACAAAAATCTTTTACAAGTATATTAAAGGGGAAGTTCACCCTGCCAAAAACTTTGTTGTAAAAAAAAGTGAAAAAAGTAATAAAAATATTGGTGAAGGTTTGAGGAAAATCCATTAAAGATTACAAGGTTATTAGAATTTCAAGTTTTTTTATTTGTGATGTCATAAACAAGCAGCTGCCCCATATGTTACGTAATATAAATGCATAAATTTCTTTTTTTTTTGCTGGTTTTTGATGACTTCTTTTTTAATTTTCTTTTCAGGAGCTGGTATGAAATAATTTGTGTATTTATATACTGAAGGTACAATTAAACCTATTTCAATTTTCTAAGAAAATTTCATTCCATTGATTGTTTGCTATACAGAATATATAAAAGCTGCTCGCATATGACGTCACAAATCAAATCATTAAAATTCTAATAACTTTGATGGAATTTCCTCACACCTTCGCCCATATTTTTTTAAATATTTTTCTGCTATTTCTAAAATAAACCTTTTGTCAGGTGAACTTCCCCTATAATAGTTTGTAGTTTGCAAATGAAAATTTATGGTAAATGGAATTATACAATTATGAGTAGGGGAAGGCGGGGTAAGTTGTGACAGTTTTTGCTTTTTGCGTTTTAGAATTGATATGATTAATAATCTTGTCGAAATACGTACCTTGCCTTGAAATTTAATTCTTCTGAAATATTTTCCACCTACATATAATTATCTATCCCCACACTGAAAGTCATTGTGACCTTTGAAAAAAACGATGTCAAATGGCTCAACTTGCCCCATATATGGGGTAAGTTTGAGCCACCTTCTGGGGTAAGTTGAGCCACAAAAACTATGTACAAAATGTATGAGGGGAAAACCAGCATGTCAATTTTTTGTTTAAAGTCTTTTAACTTGCTAATTCTCTATAAATACTAACATCCTTTAAAAGGAAAAGAGCAGTCATGTAAATTTGCTCCTTTCAGCCAGCGTTTCATTCGATTTTTATTGTTTGTTTGTTTTTTAAGATACATTACCATAGGAATTACCATGGCTCAACTTGCCCCATGCTGTTTGGCTCAACTTACCCCAGTCTGAACTTAGTGCGATAATTTTGTATCCACACATTTATTATGCATCCATTATATAAAAGACTATGACAAGAATGAAGATCCATACCTGGACTAATAATGTTGTTATCATGTCTTTATTGTATTTAAAGACGTGTGTGTTTATAATGCACTTCTATTTCACACTCTTTTTTACTTTTTTGGCTGAAATTCATAATTTTCCCTCTAAAAAACTATTTTCTGTTTCAAAGTTGAAAACAATGTGGTGGGTTAGGGGTTATGCTATGGGTCATCAATACATGACAACACCACAATGTCTGACTCATTCATTATTGGCCTGGGGCTGGTGGCTCAACTTGCCCCTATGCTCAACTTACCCCGCCTTCCCCTATATCCCTCATTTTAATCTTCAGGCAATTAAAAAGTTTTCTTTCAAGGAGAATAAATTATGAATATTTAGTAAATTCTTTCAGTGCTTGCACTTTATCTTTACTCCTCCTGAATGTTTACTTTATTAACATTGTACCATCTTATTAGTTCTAGTGACATCTTAGAAGAAAATCATATCTTCCGTTGGCTAACACCATGGACATCCAGAACATGGTCTTCATACATGTTTGGACTGGAATATTTCTCATTCTTTCACAACTTCTTCTTGTTTGTATAGTCTCTTAGTTTTGATGGATAGTCCGTCATCACTGCATCAGCACCGTATGCAAAGCCTTGTTCCCATTGTTCCTCTGTGTTCAGCACCCACATAAAAACCTTTGAGGAAGTAAATGAAATAATAATAATGACATTTAATATGTCATTATTACAAAAAATATCACAGTGCGATGATAGCATTAGCGGTGACAATATTAATGAATTAATTTTAATGATAATGATAATAATGATAATGAAAATAATGGTAATAATGATAATAATAATGATAATAATAATGACAACAATAATGATAATAGTAATATTAATAATACTAGTAATGATAGTAATGATGGTGATAAACACTGGTAGGTAATGATTATAATAATAGTTATAATAATTGTAATATTGATAATTATGAAGATGATAATAATGAAGATTAGAAACGATGATTATCATTTGTGATAATGATAGGGATAATCATAATACCTTTATTCCTCGACGATGTAAATGGAAGATCAGAAGAGGGTTTAAAACCACAACATCATAAATTCGGGGGAAGGATGTAAATATCCAGTTTTTCATACCGCTTTTTGAGAAAGGAAGCAAAAAAAAAAGAAATTACAATTTAATTGTATGGTACTTTCTATGAAGTACAAATGAAGAATATAAAGGAATACATTATAAAAACACTGTTTAATATTGTATAAAAAGCTGTATATGAATTTTACAGTAGGTGTTTAATAGTTTAAACAACCATGTTTAAGTCATTGAGAATTAAAAATAATAATTGAACTTGGTTGTTTAATATTTTATACACTTGTTTCAGGTTCATATATCAAACATCGCTGTAGGGAATTTTTCAATGATAATCCCAGTTTTAATATCCTCCACACCAAATAATAATGGTAGATTTGAATGATTTACAGTCACATCCCCAGCAATTTAAAATTTTGAAAAAGTTTTGAAGGGGGAAATAATTTTTCATATGTGCAGATCAACTTAAAATTTGACTCTGGCTCATCACAACCGTCATCATCAATTATTATTGTAATTATAATTTGTCAGTATTTCTGTAAGAAATTTCAGGAAACAAAAAAAACCCACGTCAGATTACTTACGCATCTTTTAGAACCGATCCAAGTGGTATCTCTAAGAAACTCTCCTTGAAACTAACAAACGGGATAACGCCAAGGTAGAAAACTTTCAGAAGACGATAGAAACTTTGCTCACTGAAGAATAACAGTAGTTCAGGAGCCTGTAACAAAATAAATAATTATTATGAATCGATGATATTATTTTAATCTTATTGTCAATCAAAGCGACAAAGAGTAATTGTATTTGAAAACGCATTTTTTTTTGTTTTTGTCTCACCTGCGAAGCAAAGTGAGACTATAGGCGCCGCTTTTCCGACGGCGACGGCGGCGGCGTCAACATCAAATCTTAACCTGAGGTTAAGTTTTTGAAATGACGTCATAACTTAGAAAGTATATGGACCTAGTTAATAAAACTTGGCCATAAGGTTAATCAAGTATTACTGAACATCCTATTAGAGTTTCATGTCACATGACCAAGGTCAAAGGTCATTTAGGGTCAATGAACTTAGACCATGTTGGAGGAATCAACATCGAAATCTTAACCTGAGGTTAAGTTTTTGAAATGTCATCATAACTTAGAAAATATATGGACCTAGTTCATGAAACTTGGACATAAGGTTAATCAAGTATCACTGAACATCCTGCATGAGTTTCACGTCACATGACCAAGGTCAAAGGTCATTTAGGGTCAATGAACTTTGGCCGAATTGGGGATATCTGTTGAATTCCCATCATAACTTTGAAAGTTTATGGATCTGATTCATGAAACTTGGACATAATAGTAATCAAGCATCACTGAACATTTTGTGCAAGTTTCAGGTCTCATGATTAAGGTCAAAGGTCATTTAGGGTCAATGAACTTTGGCCGAATCAGGGGTATCTGTTGAATTACCATCATAACTTTGAAAGTTTCTTGGTCTAGTTCATTAAACTTGGACATTAGAGTAATCAAGTATCACTGAACATCCTGTGCGCGTTTCAGGTCACATGACCAAGGTCAAAGGTCAATGAACTTTGGCCGAATTGGGTGTATCTGTTGAATTGCCATCATAACTTTGAAAGTTTATGGATCTGATTCATGAAACTTGTACATAAGAGTAATCAAGTATCACTGAACATCCTGTTCGAGTTTCAGGTCACATGATCAAGGTCAAAGGTCATGTAAGGTCAATGAACTTGACCATGGCCATGTTGGGGTTTTTGTTGAATAACCATCATATCTCTGTAAGTTTATTGGTCTAGTTCATTAAAAAGGGAAATAAGAGTAACCATGTATCACTGAACATCTTGTGCGAGTTAGAGTAGTATTCAAAGTGAGCACTGCTGCTATATTGAACCGCGTGATGCAGGTGAGACGGCCAGAGGCATTCCACTTGTTTGGTGAACGTGGTGCTACCAATTGAAATTGTAGAATTTAATATTGTATAGCCCATAGTGCCAAGTGTAGACAAGAATACTGTGGAGCAAACTTTGAAGAAATGTGGGAGACCACTCCATCAGCTTGGGTTAGGAATTCATCGTGCTGCATTCAACCCAGGTAGCTTCATCTCTATGTTGAAGTTTTAAATTTTAAAACCAAAAAACATCACATTATAATCAAAATAAATATACATACATGTTACAACTAACAAGTGCGATGTTAGATCATAATGTGATGTGATACTTTGTATAGTAATTTACCTTTGCATGAAGCTTTCGCGTCATGCTTTCATTGGTGTTGCCAAGAATAGTGATATCCTCTCTCTTGAATTCAATCACCATTTTGATCACCTGAAAAATGATGAGACACATTTATTGATAAAGATAAACATTCCTTTATTAACATTTTTATGAGCCTGTAAAAGAGATATGCTTTTATTCATGTTTTTTTTTGCAATTCATTCATTTTATACGATCACATGGCAATTCACATATAAGGTATCTCTATTTTTCACCCCATTATAAATATAAGCCTGTCCACCGAATTTATGAATTATTTTGATAGGACTTTGGTTTGAAAATACATCAGCAACAATACCATAAAAGATATGTATAGCTACTGTATATTGTGCACGGAGTCAGCTTCAACCAAGTTATTAATTAACCAGTCAATTGATCAGTCATTCAATTAATCAATAAATCAACTAAATAATTGGTCATTCCTTCAACCAATCAATCAAAGAATAATTCCTTGTTATATATCAATATATTAAAGAAATATAGGTAACTACTATAAATTCTCCATTAAATTAATGAAAATGAAGATCAATCACCCATTCCTTTGACCAATAACTTTAACAATCACTCGGTCAATCAATAAATCAATCAGTCTGTCAATAAATAAATAAATCAGTCAGTCAATCAATCAGGCTATCTATCTATCTATCTATCTATCCTATGCAACCTCCCTTCCTCAATCCATAATAAATGTATATTCATGATGAATCAAGAATATTTATGGAATTAATCGTTTCAAATTTGTGTCTACGTTTCTTGCCTGATCAATGAGGACATCATTGTCTGTCCCGACATCCAGATTAATTGGCACCCCTGGACATTGTTCAAAGACCTCTCGAAGCAATGGAATGTTCCTGTCATTGGGATTACCGCAACATGTCTGACCTGAAGTTTTACATCACATATGAAATTCAATTATCTTTTCTTAAACTTATTTAAACTCATTTGTTCTTTTTAGAAATGATAATGGATGAACTAGACATCTGACTGCCCAGTTTAGGTTCTTAAAGTAAACATAACCTCCAAAGCTGTTTTAGGCTTAATTCTCAGTCGCCATGGAAGCCTTCAGAGGTTTAAGTACGGGCTTAATCCTGTTATTATTGAGTATCTTTATCTTGGTATTCTCTTCCTCTTTATATTCCCTTCTTCATTGGCTTATCTCTTTTCTAGTGATTTTCCTTCTTTTTCATCTTCTCTTCCTTCTTCTTTGTCATGTTAGAAGTTCGTTCTCGTTCTAGTTCGATTCTTCTTCATTCTGCTTCTTCATCATGTTTGTTGTACTTATTCTTTCTGTTTTTGTTCTCTTTGTCAATGAATAATTTTATCTATTGGTAATCATATGCAAAATTCAAGATGCTTAGAAAAATCAATTTATAATTCGGCAGACAGATTTCTCTTGGTTCTTACTCTGAACTAAAACTTGCCTTTTGCAAAATCCAGTTCCAAAACAGGTTTTAGGCATGGAAGATCCTAAGAAATGAAAATTGGCATGAAATCAAATAATAGAGCATCATTATCCGATTACATATTTTCTAGGTAAGACTTCTTATTAAAAAAAAATCCTAGTGTACAGACACAATATTACAAGTTCTATTTGACTTTCATTTCATTTTCACAATAGAGTTGATTTGCGATTATCCGCTGCGAGAAACCATTTCTCTCCATTTGATTAGCCCTTAATGTACTGAAAGTTGGATCCCGTTTGCCATTTAATCTGTTATTAAAATTGTTTTCAAGGAAAAGTTAACCTTATTTATAAGTTTAGAAACGAGATCTGCATAAATTAGAACATGTAAAACGTGAATTCTGTCCAATAAATTTGCGTATCATTGGTGATTTACGTTTTTGCTTCACCTCAGCAAAATTTGGATTATATCAGCTGCATATGTATGAATACCATGGAATACACTTACATACCTTGTAATCTATGTCATGAATGTAGACATCTTCACCAGTTAGGTTGAGTAAATGTGGATCGTGTGAAACTACCACGTGACTATCCCTCGTCAAATAGCAATCAAGCTCCAGCATATGGACATCCTTCTCTGCAGCACTTCATGTGATTTTACATGCATATAGTGTGATGCAAATAAAAAGTCAATTTCAGTTTGCGAAGGGAGATAATTTATTTTGTTTGGAGAATAAGCAATCTTGATTAAGATCGATGATGATGATGTGGGTTATTATTATCATTATTACTATAGCAACCCTCGTTTGCTCATCCTTGTGACATCATGACTTATATTCTATTTCACATAACACTATAATTAACGTCTTCTGCACTGTCATCAATATTATTACTATTCTAATCATTATTATTATTACACTGAGGTTTTTTACCTTACTCCTAAGAAAGCACGAATGCCTGTGATCAAGCAACCAGGGGACCAACGGCTTAAGGTCCTCTCTGAGGGACCTGATAATGAGGATAAATGCCTTACCAAAGGGCACTAGCGCACCACTTGGGAATCGAACTATTATTATCATTATTTCTGATTTCTTTTATCATTTTGTGTACGTATTATGAATTGTTACTAATTGTTAATTGGAGTTAGTATTAATGTAAATTTTGAATTATTGTAAATTAGAGTCGGTGCTGTAATTATTCTAGTTGAGATTTATGTTTTTTAAGTCGTTAATTCAACGACTATTAAGTCAATTACTTGCTGCGAAATTGAATAAAATATATATCGAGTCTTTGGATATTGATACTGACTTGATATATATATATATATATATATATATATATATATATATATACATATATCTTGGTTTTCCACGTATTGGCAATAAAAAGACATCAGGAATGCGAAACAAATTCACGAGTAATGCAGTTTTTGTAATGCCAACAATTAAGTTCTTTTATTCTCTTATATATATATATATATATATATATATATATATATATATATGCAATATATAATTTGAGGTAGGAGATATGTAAAAAAAACAAGACGATGTGAAATGGTTATCCAGATATCAGAGTAGAACGATATTCAGTCACTCAATTCAGTTGTGCCGATTACAGTGCACACTCACCACTCCCAGGGAAGCATTTCAGGTATACATGCACCATAATTATGATATTCCCATCTAAGATATTATTGAACATCATAGGAGAATTTACCGTTTAAATGCTGTAAGGGTATTTTCCAATTCTTCCCCTGCACCTGTAAACATAGTAACAAATTTTATGAATGACTCCTGGAGTAACAAGGGAACGTGCACGAAACAAACATGCATAAAGATTAGCTATGATTTATAGTGAATGTATGTTCCATAAAGGGAAAAACAAGGTAAAAGAAAAAAAAAAGAACAAAATCAACCCTTATTGGGTGTTCTCAAGAAATATTTGCAATCGATTGCAACTTGTAGCTGTAGAGTGTCGAGTCCAAATCGGGGTTCAAACTAAAATCAAATTTTATATATTATCTGAAACGAACAATTTAACCATTAACGTTTTCCAGAAAATACAATCAAACCTTATCTAATAGGAACAGAGCTGGAAGCGTACATTATGCAGGGAGTTCCATATAGGAATAAAGTGCTCACTGGCTAAAAAAGAGGAATGAATAGGCCTGATGTATAGTAGTTTGATTAAGTAAAAAAAAACAAAATAATGGAGCGAAATCATTATCAACAGTACAAACTTAAAGCAACGAAATGCCAATTAATATTAACGAACTAATCAAAAGCATGAGAAACTGCGTATAAACCTATAAACCCAGAGGCAGATATATTGAAGGGGGGAAAGTTGACATTTAATCAAACCGTGATAAATTGTGTTGATGGTTTAATTCGCAAAAGAAAATACTGAAAAACGACAAGCTTATTCTCTATCACCATTCGACAAGAAATATAGCTGATTGTATACCAACCTCCTCGATGTGCGATTAACTTGCCACGAATCTGATTCTTTTTTGGTTTGTGGATTAATTCCGGAAAAATGAAGAGAACAATCCAAACAATCGAATAAAGAGCACCAATTAGCATAACACACATCAACCACGCCATACTTTATAAATGAAACACCAATCAGGCTGCTACTGCTTACATATGGCTTGCAGCTAATTCTCAACAAGATTCGTGGCAGAATAAGGAAACTTGAGATGGAAGGGGGTATTGCAGCAAACATATCAAAGGGAGGTGTTTGGTGGCAATGGCGAAAACAACTTACGCTTTCCATGGCGTCGCCATTATGTATGATTTTAACAAATTTTCCCATTATGACGTCTATTATCGAATTATTTATTCGGTGTATTATTGATTTTATAAGTATAAAGAGCAGATGGCACGAAATATATCGGATTGAGCAGTGGCTTAAAAACAACAACAACAATAACAATAGGGTGAGGGTGTGTGTGTGTGTGTGGGGGGGGGTAGCCCTGTCTAACAAGGTGAAAAATCCATGATCAGATGTAGATATTAACACATTTTAAACACGTTTTTATAAAATCAATGTTCGGGTGGAATGAATGAAAAAAAAGGGGGGGGGGGGTGGTGAACGAGAATCCATTCACATATTATCGTGGGAATATGGCGTCGGTTATACCGGAGTGTACGCAAGACTGTTTCATTCATAGGAAAAAAACGATAGCCCAACAGGTGTTTCCAAGTTCAATTCCATTTTTTTCACAAAGAAGTTCCATAGTACCACTATATGATTTACTCGTAATTGCTTCTACTACAGACAGAATTTTCCTATGTTTATGGTGTTTCTTTATTAAAGATTACTTCAAATTAAAGGTAAAATGATCAGGCATGACAATAATGATACAACCGAAGCATAGCTAGTGGCATTGTTGCAGTATCCGATTTCAATTAGAAATCTACTTCAGAAAATGTCTTAATGTTTTCCTTTATGGTTATAGAAAATTTAACATTGAACATGTTGATAGTCCTACATGTTCGAGTACAATTTCTTACTGGAACCATGGAGCTATTGTGTTAATAGCTCCATGCTGGAACCGTCTGTGTACTACTTTGCAGAGCAGCGCCAGAAAGGACTGTCGACATCAATATATACCGGCGCCATCAGCGGTAGACTCTATACATATACCACCTATTTATTTTTATGCATCAGCGATCAGTATGGCTTACTTTGAAGGCCTTTATCAGGGGCCGATTAACCGCCACTTTCAAGCGTGTATAAACCTTACAAATGACAATCTGATTGTGATTTTGTATGTGGTTAACCCACCATATCCAAATACACACAAACACCCACATACAACCACACACACCCGAGTACACCCTCTCACACACACACACGCACACACACTTTCAAACTGTTCCATGGCTCCTGTATATTGTGGCTCTGTTTGGATTTTTACAATATTAGCCAAACATGATATTTTACGTTTCGAGCATAACTCCAATCCGCATGATTCACCGGACTTTTAATGTCATGTTTACGATTTAAAAGTGATCAGACCTTTATTTCGGATTTAATGGTTTAACCGTTTGTTGTACTGGCAGGCTATATGGTCTTTAGGGGCAGTCCCCACCAAAGTTCCAAGAGCACAAAAAAAAGAAGGAAGAAACGAA